>NC_068323.1:888738-1071431 GCF_025860055.1 Xyrauchen texanus | reverse complement strand
AACGATATCATGAACTTTTTCTTCTATAAAGTGTAGTTAACCAGTTAGCAACAAAGCGATATCAAGACAGCAATTTCAGCTAACATTATTTAAGTGACCATATGTCCTCTTCTTCCCGGACCTTAAAAAAGCGTCCGGCCGGGATTTCTAAATTTACTGGTCCTCTGGTTTCAAAGAACTCTATTCATGCTTGGAGCTAGATAATGATGAAGCTTGCCACCAACTAAAAATATCTTCCCCTACCTAGACTGTATTTGTTTGACAAAATGTAAACTGATTTTCAAGAACACTAAACACTAAGAAAAGTTGATTCGGTTTTAACCAGATATGGTTAGATTACATGTTATTAAATAACATTATATTTGACCATTTTAAACATTCATTAAAATCATTTCAGTTTCTTTCAGACCATTACAACACCCTGTATCGGAGAGACACATAAAAACAGTCATCATTCTTTCTGAATGACTGAACTGTATGAACAAGATGATGATCAGTGACATCAGTACATGTGATGGCACGAGTGTGTTGCACAGCAAAGGCAAATAAATGCCCCACAGTGACTAACTTCTCAATCACTAATTTGAATTTGGTGTTAAAAGTCAAGCAGTGTCTTATACATCCAAATTGTGGGTCACCACTTGAACAGTAAGACACAAACCCTGTCATACCTGGTCTATATGTTGTTCCCTTAAGTTTTACCCAGGCTGGCACATACACCTCTGTGTTGGATGGATTTCATCACATCTCTCAAGAGAATAGTGCTGTGACCTTGGCTCACTTCAACATTGTGATCAAAGACACCTCCAGAAAAGAAACTGAAAGAAAACACAACATTACTTGATGCCATCATCTTACAGATATTCCTGAAGTTGCATGTGATATGACCCCCGAACAGGGAAAAAAACTTCCATGTGCATCTTCCCGAGCTGGCAGTGGCAAATACCAATAAAGGTATTTATTTTTTCTTTCTTTTTCTGAAGTCACTCAGCGTTATACATTTGTTTATAGTTTATATATGCACGCTGGTCACTGCGGTCAAGCCAGCTGCGATTAAAATCCATATAACAGAAAGACTTTCTGACTCCTGTTGAGTGCAGAAGATATCCAGTCTTACTATATTGACCAAAACACGTTTATTAAGTATTTGTCATGTGCTGGTGTTTATTATGTTTGATTTAGCCTATGTGAAATCTGACTGGTTAAGACTCTTGGATAGGGCAGGTAAATATTTTATAACCAAAGTTTAATGAATTAAATGACATTACATATTACATATAATAAATGTGACTTTTCTGCCAAGGATCTCTCATTGTCATTCATTTGTACCTTGTAATAAACTTTGAGATGTAAATCCTGTAGGTCAATTAAAAGTGCAGTGTTTGAGAAAATTAAAGGCAACATCACCCCAAAATTCAAAGTGCATCCTAGCACTTGGATAATTTCCTCATATTCAAACACTCTTAAAAAATTTTCAAGGGTTTCTTGTTCAAACATGACATGCTTATTAACATGAAATTGTAATTAATTTAATGTAGTATTGGACAAAATTACAGGGAAATACTCTCCTGACATCATACACAGAATGTCTTCTTACATGTTATGTTTTATATGGCATTGAGATTAACTTACATTGTAGGATCACGACCCGGCCCTCCGCCCTGCCACAGATCTATCTAAATGAAAACCCAGATACAAGTGACAGATCAGAGAGATAAGGAAAGAGATTTGGTAACACAAAGTCAAAACTATGTCATGTCCTTGTTTTCAAATAATCACACTTTTATAAATTATTTTCTTTTCTTATTTCAGATAACAGCTATGTGCATCTTAAAGTGCAACCGCACTTTCAGCATGCTGTTTTACTCATGCACAATCCATCAGCATGCACAACAGTGTCTCCTGTGTCTTCAGCACCTGCTGCACGCGGATACACACACCTAATAAAATGAGCTTCTCATATTAGATTTTTGTCTTATTAGTTAAAAATGAAATATTTGCATTTGTATCTACTGTGACATGTCATAACACAGGTTACATAACACTTATCACACACTCTTTCTGTAATTGACTGTTTATAAAACTCAATAGTGTGGTGAAGGTGTTCTTGAGTGTCTTGAAAGGCACCTATAAATAAAATGCAATATTATTAATAATAATTATAAATGATTATAGGAATAAGCTGGAGCAGAGGCTGTGGCAGAATGACACCAGGGAGTTCTGCAGAGGCATGAGGAGCATCACTGGTTACAAGCTTTCTGGACAATATAAAACTAAAATAAAAATAAGGAAAGGAAAACTTGATTATATATATACTGTATATATAGCATCAAAACATGAACATGACCATTTTCAACTATTCATACTGAAATAATCACAGAAACAACAACATAACTTCAAAGTAACTGCAACTTTGGCACCCCTCCCAGGAGCGCAGTGTAAACTTTAAGGTACATTCCAAATTCGGGTATTTTACAGGGTTTAAGAGCCTGTTTGATGAAATTAGTTTAGCCAGGTCAATATTTTCTTTTAAACGTCATCAGACCTGCCGTGACCAAATTTGGTGCCCCTTGCATCACAGCCAGTTCCACACACCACTGATCAGTGGTTCATACACTTACACAGGAGCTGCATCACTTTAAGATATGGCTTTATAAATAACTAAAAATAGTATTAAAGAAGGGGGAGGCTGAGATATTATGGATATTATTTCATTGAACTTCACTTTCTCATGGATCAAACAGTCCATTTGTAACTAAGGAGGTGGTTGTTGTTGTTGTTTACATCATTACATGTATTTAAAATACATTACAGTATTTAAAAAAGAAAACATGAATTTCTATTTTTACACCGAACATTTTATAACACAGCTCTCCTGCTTTCCATGGCATGATGGTCTTTTTTATTTGATGCATGATAGAGTTTATTGTTGCTATAGTAACGAATGCAACATGTATGTGAGTCTGATTGACAGATAAAACGCACACTATTATTTCAGTGTTGATGTTCATTTTGTAGTAATTATTTTGTGGTTATTGCTTTGGCCAGTTAAACAACATTAATAATTTTGGGGTGATGTTGCCTTTAATTTTCTCAAACACTGCACTTTTAATTGACCTACAGGATTTACAATTCAAAGTTTATTACGAGGTACAAATGAATGACAATGAGAGATCCTTGACAGAAAAGTCACAATTATTATATGTAAATTTAATGTCATTTAATTCATTAAACTTTGGTTATCAAATATTTACTTGCCCTATCCAAGAGTCTTAACCAGTCAGATTTAACATAGAACATATTAATAAATACCAGCACGTCACAGACACTTAATAAACACGATTTCGTCAATATAGTAAGACTCGCTCTCTTCTGCACTCAACAGGAGTCAAAGTCTTTCTGTTATATGGATTTTAATCACAGCTGGCTTGACCGCAGTGACCAGCGTGCATATATAATCTATAAACAAATGTATAACGGTGAGTGACTTCAGAAAAAGAAAGAAAAAACATACCTTTATTGGTATTTGCACCTTTATTGGAAGATGCTCATGGAAGTTTTTTTTCCCTGTTCGGGCGTCATGTTCCGCCAATGGTGAGGCGCCCAAACGAGCTCTTCTGATTGGCCAGAATTCTCGGCTCTCTGAACAGTTCCCGCCGCTGCCTCTACAGATGCACAAATCACTTCTGCTCCATATTTTACACAGACATGTGATGCAGAAGCGAGAGCGCGCGAAAAACTGTTTGAGACTCGTAGCAGCAGATTCAAGCAGTTGTAGTTTTGTACTTGTGTTTGTGCGAGAAAAATATCAAAGAAAAAAAATGTTATTTGTGAGAAAATATTCTACAAGTGTTCAACTCTTAAAATAAATTGCTCTGTGACTTCAAATTTACTGATACACATGTGTGACTAATCTCTACAACTACAAATAACACTGTCACAGGTGCTCATTTGATTTGCAACAAAATTACTTTCATATATCTTGACTAGGCTAGCTACTGCTAACTAAACCTAGCTAGCACGTTATGTGTCTTGCTAGCTAGTCTATTTCAGCTATCCTCAAAGACATGAGGTTGTTCACACTGTAAGGGGTTTTAAGTTTACTATTTTGTGTCGAGTAAAACATATTGCAGCCCTTTGTGATGATAAGACGTGTATGCTAGTCATTGGTTGTTACACAGCAGGTGCCGGGGTTGCTAGGTTACGGGGGTGGTACTGCACTTTGGTTGTAGTAATTCTCTGACTAAATCTCACCTTTCTGAATCATTTTCCCTTGGTTTACTTAACGGTTTCATTGTGGCCTGATATTTTTTCATCTTATCGCCGTATAATTTCAACTTGATAAGGCTGAAAAACGCAATAGCCTATGGAAGAACCTGTTTTATACGAAAACAGGACGAAAAAATGAATGTCTAAATAAATTATAATAATAATAATAAACTACGTCTTGAAACGAAGTAACCATGGTTAAACTGAATAAAGGACGCCGGCCAATTGAATTATTGTCATTAACGGGCACCCGTAGAGTAACGGCCACGACGCGATTACAACCTCAGGATGTTAATTATTTTTGAATGGTCACCTTTTCCTAAATTATGTAAATCCCAAAAATATCACACTTCTAACTAGTTGAAATAAAGCTAGTTTTATAGATTTATAGCAAAACAAATATCATTACTCATATACTGTCCGACGTCGTCCAGCTCTCGACCGTTACTTTTTTTGCCTTGAACAGCGCGAGGAGACGAGATAACCCAAACACTGGGTCAATATGAGCCATAACCGATAATATAACCCAGCAAAATAGGTTCAAATACTTAACCCAGCGAATGGGTAGAAAGAGTGTACTGTTATACATCTAACAAATCACAGGAGAGCAATATACATAACATGGGAATATCAGCTTGTAATAATGCTCACGCGCTAATATGGCGTTAGTATGTAAACACATGGAAACCGAAACCGAAAGTAAACCGCTGAGCGGCAATGAACATCACTCAGGTGAACTACACTTCATTCATATGAACACAACTGATGAACTTTAGTCATCATCAACACAGTGACATCATGGCGGTGATTGACAGGCGCTCTAAGCCCCGCCTTTCCAACAGTCGCCCTCGTGACAACTTCCCCACAAAGCCCAAAACAACAAACCAAATAAGCGTCAGTACATCATATTAAATAACATCATATACATAACACATCCAAACAATAAACTAGTTTAATCAGGTAAAGTCATTAAAATGCGTTTAAAATCAACATAAAACATCAGAACACACATTGTAGTGGAAATAATTAGATATTTCTGTTATTTCTGTTCAGTATCTGTACTGGCATGTAATATCATATAGAACAGCAGTATGAAACAGGAAATATTACATTGAATGTTGACCTGACATGTCAGGACATGGTGTGTTTCATGACACTTTAAGATGTCAGATTCACATCAGATCAGATCAATGAACAATAGTATATTTAAATGAAACATGAACCTACATTAATGCTCTAAAACAGTCATTGTAAATTCAATATACCAAATGCATTAACCAAAGTTTAAGAACTGAACCTTTAATTGTGCTTCTCTAAACAATTACAGATTGTATGGTGTTGCTGTGGCCGACAACAGTCTTAAATAAACACACCGTTTATGAGATCGGCCTTGTGTGTCTTCATTGTGAAGCTACAATACATTTGAAATCTCTTTTCTGTAAACACCTCATATCAAATGCCATTCTTAGCTGTCTCTGGACAAAGTGTGTCGGCCCATGGGAATGCCATGCAGGGCTGGACTGGTAATCTGGCATAATCAGCTCTGTAAATGTTGAGTGATTTCTGAAGAGAAGAAACGTTTAAACAAACAGGTTCGAGGACAGGTGATGGGTCATACAGTTTGGAGGGACAGGTACCTACTTGATTATTTTTACAACCTATTTGGAAGGACAATATGGTAAAAATGGTCATATTGAAATATGTGTTTATATAATATGTTTATGGAAAAAATTATATATATATATATATATATATATATGTAATGTTAGCCTTTAGCCTTCTTGCTAGTGCACCCGCCTCCCACACCAGAGACCCCGGTTCAAATCCCGTTCGGAGAGGTTCGAGAAGGACCAGTTACAGTGGTGCCGTGACCCGGATGGGAGTGATTCATTTACATAAACTATTAGACATAAAACGGCCTTTAATTATATTGTTAGTCATGTTATCAACTACTCAGCAGCTCCAATGTCACTGTACATCTTTCATCAGACCAATAGATGATAGAATTTACCAAGATGAAATAGGTGGTTGCAATCGTTGTGACTGCGCTGGTTTATTTTCTTCTGACTCGGGCTCAAACATACACGGATCAATGACAGCGCTGGCCATGTCAAGCATCAAAACACGTCACACACGTCCTGAGAGAGGGCGCAATGAAGTTAGCCAATCACAGCAGTGGGTGTTTACTTCCGTTTCTGAAAGAGGTAACGGAGTGTTTTTGACAGAGTGAAAATAAGGATGGCAAAAAATAATTTTTACAAATATTTAAACTTTATTGGTGCACAAACTTAGCTAACTTCATAAGCAAACCTTGAAAAACATAATATAAAGATTTGAAAATGCATTTCATGACCCCTTTCATTACATATCCAAGGGAATAAGCCATTTATGGCTCTAAATGATTGTTTTTGTACCATATATTTCTACTGAACTTGTTTGACAATATTAAGATACATCGGGATGAAGCTACATGTTTTTATAGCCACAGAGTAATCTGTTTTTACCGGCCTTTGTCCGATTCACACTTCACTCCATAACTTTGTCTGCCGAATGACTAATGAACATCCAATAAAATATCAACTTTACTCTCTCCTCTCGTCACTATTGAGGTGTTTTTACCAATGGATTTGTTGCGTTCTTGAACTTGTACGTTTATTCCTTTTTAGTTCTTGTTATTCGAGTTTGACTTGTTCATGCAGTTTATTATAGATATTGTTTTTTCCAAGACTAATCTGTTCAGATGGTATCCCGAGGTGCTTTACCCTTGTGCCGTAAGAAGTTTTTGTATTTCTTCAGCAACAATTTCCCCTCCGCACTCAAAGCTAATCACTCCGCTCCAGATCCACTTCGGGTCGTCCATTTCCCGCTCCTGGATTAAAGAAACCCCACTCCATGTTTGCTCCATGGCAAAATTGTCACCTAACAACCGCTCCAAACCGATCTCATGAAAATTCGTACATAATTTATAGCTATTTCATATAGTATCGCACGATGTAGTTCAAATGCCCGGATGTCTAATACAGAAGTGTGAGTTCTGCGCACAAGTCAATAAGGACATACTTATTAATATTATGCCCATACCCAAACCTCTTATCTAAACTCAACCCATCAGAAGAGTGTGTAAACATGACAGGAAGTTGTTGTGTGTGACAGAAGCATGTAATTGACGTGTATTAGATGGAAACTATGTCCAGCGATGTCATTGGCTGTAGTGAAAGTGCGGACGCACAATATCATCCGAATTAGCCAAATTTAGAAAAGTCGTATGAATCCCGACGATTTCGCCATGAGAGTGTGAAGACCTCTCCAATGTAAAGTTATTTCAGTATAGTATTAACTATCACAACCTTCCATGCAGAAGATGTATTAAATGAAAATAAATACACAATACTAGAAGAAAAGCTACAATGTGCTTTATTGTAACAATAACATTAGCCCAAGACTTACTTTAGAAACATGTCAGCAGCATTCTCTGGGTTTCATCAATTAAATAAATGACTAGACAAAAAAAATTTATATATATATATGTAAATGACCAGAACGAAAATAAAAGTGAAATTAAATCAAATTAATAAATTACCAAAAAAAAACAAAAAAAACAATTAGGCCCATGTATTATTGCCTATTATTGCATTATTTTAATTAATCGTGCCCTATAATTCTGTGAATGAAAAAATTACATTCTTAGAATGTTCTACACATTTTTTTAATCAAAAGTAGAAAAGACTATCAAAAATGTCTAATGCAGAGTTTACTTTTAGAAACACTAGCTTTTGATTTTAAAGATTTTAAATCTACTTCTCTCCGTTTGCGTTTGCGGAGCTTCATCTGCAGATATATGTAACGCATGAGTTACGGCACTAAAATAAATTTAGATGGCAATCGATTAAGTACACAATATTTACATGTTGATTAGTTCAGTTGGTGTTTTAGGTCATTAGAAGTTCAATTCTATTTAATGCTGGACATAATAGACTACAGTTAAGATTGAGATGCATTAGATTAGAATGATTATTACATATTTAATAAGGGAGAGAGATATAATTATATAAAAAAATTATTCAAACATAAATAATAAACTTAACCTTGATGTGCATTCATACACATCTGGCTCAGTCATGATCATTTATTAGTGTTTATATTGTGTAATCTATAGGATTATCACAAACAGGATAAAACCTGGATATTTGATTTGATGTCTCAAACTGTCACTTTTGAATTATTGTAAATAACTACTGTAAATTAGTGTAAATAATTAATGTAAATTAGTGTAAAACATGCACTCATCGTTATTTCTTTGTATTAAAAAGGTTTCCAGGGCAACCTAATGGCAATGACTGGCTCTTCATATGAATGCTAATATTGTTTTTGGTTTATTAATCCTCTGTATTTCTGCCTCATACTGATCTAATCTATCTACAGTTTGCATTTCACATAGTGATGGATGACTGTTTGACTACACAATTATGAGTACTTGTGCACATTAATGTTGAGACATTGTAATAGAAGGATGATAAGGGGTATTAACATATATGTTATGAGCATACATGGCAGAACTGTGGAAATAGTGAAGTGTGATGTTGGAGAACTTTGGGCTGTATAGGTACAGAATTTATTTTTCTCTTGCATTTACATTTATTCATTTGGCAGATGCTTTTGTCCAGAGCGACTTACATAAAGACAATACTTTGAAATACTTAAAGTTTCACTGAAAAATAAATCATGAAACAATGTGTAACATAGTCATGTTCTTACAACCATGGAAAGGATTTTGCACAATTCACAAAGTCTTTTAGAGGTGATCGGCAGCCTGTGTTTAGCTTAAATAAATGGTGTTGGCCGAGATCTTTCAGGTCTTTTCAGAGACATCCAACATTGCATCCTATGATGTAGAATGGACCCCTTCAATCATCATGAGAGGTACACTATGTTTAGTTGGAGGAGTAGCAACACAGTCAATGTAGCAGTTGCTTCAATGTTTTATTTTTGAACATTCATTATGTGTTAATATTGTTGTTTTTGGGTTATTACCATTTGAACTCCCTTGTGCTCATGTGTCTTGTGTTATTTATTGCTGCTTGGTTCGGTTCAGCTGTGCATGGAGGACCAAGAAGTTGCCGAGGACATGGACAATTTATTAAAGGTTGATGTTTTGAACATTCGGCTTAGTTTTATTTATATGTAGAATATTCATCTGTGCCATCTCATTTTTACATTTCTTTATGTAAAAAGTCATTTTAAAAAGAGAACTTTCTCTCGGTAAATATTTTATTTGTTTTTCTGCAATAATAATTGTAAATAAGCTGTCTCACTATAAAATAAACCTAGAATTAAAATGTGCATCAGGTAAAAATGATGTAATAAACAGTGGTAACTATCTGGAATACTGAAGTATAAAATGTATTATAATTCTCAATAGAGACACAAGCAGTAACAAAATTATTAGAGAAATGTTTCGGTCTACTTTTATATCTTAATTGAAATCTTTTAAACTATCCCAGCTTTTGGCCGAATACGTCATTACTTTGATCAAGGACTCACTCAAGCTGAAACGGTCATTGACAACTTCCAGATTAGTGTCAGACACCTTAGAAGAAGACTATCATGTCTACAACTTTGTCGTAGATAACTTTAAAGATTAAGTTAATCTCAATACCATATTAAATGTAAGACATTCTGTGTATGATGTCAGGAGAGTATTTCCCTTTTATTTTCTGATCCACGTGCCTGGACAAAATGAGATTTTTGGGGTGATTTTGCCTTAAATTATATTAATACCAAACCTATAAAAGGAACTCTTTTTATGATGAGATTGAACACGAGGAAGTGATGCAAGTGCTAGGATGGATTTTTGAGGTGAATTGGCTTTAATTTTTTCAAACACTGTACAGTTAAAATTACTTAAAGTTTGAAGAAATGAGGATATAAAATGCAGCTCTTAATAAAAACAAGATGAATAAGGTAACACGAATGAAATGAAAACAAAACACAGGGAACCAGAACATGACAACACATGAATACTGATGAAGAAACAAGAGCTTAAATACACAAGAGAAAACAAGGGAATGAGGAACACCCAGGAAAACTAATCATAAAAAGAAATTACAAATCAAACAAGAAACTAAACAAGAATTACAACATAAGTCAAGACAAAAACAGGGAATACATGACAACTGATATAGTAACAGTCAGGGTCACTCTAATCTATAATCCTTTGAAATATTGAGCAAACCTCTAAAAGGAAAGCCTTTTATGAGTGTTTGAATTTGGGGCAAGATGTAAGTGCTACGATACACTTTGAATTTTGGGATGATTTTGCCTTTAATATTCTCAAAATCTGTACAGTTTTAATTGACCTACAGGATTTACAATTCAAAGTTTATTACAAGGTATGAAGGACAAAGCGAGATCCTTGGCAGAAAAGTCAAATGACAAAAACAAAAACAACTGCTTGTTATGCCGAGATCACAAGAAAATTAAATCATGATCAAGAGTACAAGTTTGTTCAAATGTCTGGTAGCACTTTGCCGTTCATGCGTACCGTATAAGCACTTCTCGCATGCACATGTGGAAACCTTTCAGTCTTATCTGTGTCAGTGGTCTGAAAGCAGTTTGCATAACTTTATTTTATATTTGAATGCTGAAAATGATCTTGTAACATCTCAGGAGCTGCTGTTTAATTTGCTTGTTAATCCACTCTTCCAAGGGGCGATTTTACTTTTACATGCATTGTGGTCACAAAACTGTACAGGTTCACTTCATGTTGACATTGTCTAAATATAGACAATGTAAACAGGACAACAGCATTGAGGCTACACGTAAATTCAGATATGCAAACTGAAAAAAGAAGAGTCGTGGTGTTCAAGGTGTATATTTTCAGTGATTTTTTTGATGTACTTGAAGTTTAAAGTACTAATATATATATAAATAAAATGATGCATATCGTTTTAAAATATGTGGGATGAAAATTCACGTTAGATCCCTTTTTTTCTCTCTAGTAAGTTGTTTGATATAAGGGTAAAAAAAGAGAATAAACCATTATCTTCTAGTTGTAATATTCACTAATAACTTACCAAAGTATTTTTAGCAAATCAGTCCACTTGGTGGCAATCTTTGGAACACCCTCAGGCAGCTATTTTTGTATGTAAATGAGTAGCCAAAATCTCCAAAATGGTTGGTCAAGATTACAATCAAAGAACATATTTAAAATCAGCAGTGAAATCTGACAACACTGGTATCATAAATTGTGCTTTTTTTTTTTTTACCTCAGACTACGCCATTTCCTGCATTAAATAGCTAATGCACATGAGTGTTCTCAAGATGATTGACAGCTGATGCATGTATCTAAAAGGTGATTGGCTCTTTGACCCATATGGCAGCACTTCCTTTCTACATCTGTTGACTGCCAGGCATTCAACTATCTCCCATTAATTTTAATAAAAGTGGTCAGTCTCTGCTGAATAGTCTCTGGTCTTTATCAAATATAAATTCTAAATATAGAAACAATACTCACTGAAGTTTGTTGGGTTTACAGTGTTTATCTTCCAGTAGAGCAGGGAGCTGATTCACTCTTGAGTCTTCTAGTTAATGTTTATTCAGATACAGTTCTCTCAGGAACAATGGATTTTAACTTGTAGAACAGAAGTCAGATACTGACAGGCATCTTCTGCAGAAGAACTTTGTAACAACCTGGAAAGAGGGGAAGAACACATTGACATTATCTGCGCAAATGTTTTTCACAACCTTATACTGCAGAGCTGGCTTTTTACAGCAATGATAATTATATTACATTGGTACATGACACACAATACTCACTTTAATGTGTTCAGTTTACAGTTTGTACCCTGTAGTTTCACTCCTGATTCTCCAGGGTCATAGTCTCTGCAACACAGCTCTATCAGGTGTGAAGGGTTTGATTTTAAAGCTGAAGACAGAGCATTATATCCTTCTTCTGTTATGCTACAGTCTGTAAGCCTGAAAAAAACAATGCATATATTTTTTTAAATAAAAGTTAGAAATTCCTAATCAACATAGCCATTAAATGATTTTATTCGTCACATAGGCAGGGAAATGTTTTTCCTGAAGGTCTCCAAAAATTGATATTTGAAAAGATCTCCTGTTTGATGTAAGTAATGCACATATGATCTAATCAGCCATGTGGCAGCAACTTGATGTCTAAAAGCAGGCAGACATGGAAATTTGTCCTTCAAACCAATTATTAAAATGATGCTGTAGTTCTGTGTGGCCTTGCTAATGAGAGAGGCCAGAAAAGAATGACCAAAAGGGTTCAGTGATGTCAAACTCATGGTCAGTGAAAAACTTCAACCAGATAATTTCTCTTCAGTCAGGAGAGGAGTTGTTTGCCAAAACATAGAACTTTGTCAATATTTAAGAAAGTGTTATGAGTGAAAAGGTTGACATGTCGTCATTGAGGGTCTTGTCATTTGGGAATTTAATAGACACTGTGTATGGCAGTCGACTACACAAAAAGTCTCATAATATCAGCAAGGAACAGACCCAACCAGGACACAGACTATTTGTCCCCTGGCCATCGGAAAAGAGGTACAGAGCCATCTGTCCTGCACAAACAGACGAAAACACAGTTTCTTTCTTACAGCTATAGCTGCCATTACCCTATATATATATTTATTACTTGATAAATTTCACATGTTTCTACTGCTGCTTGAGTTTGTAATGTGAAATACTGTTGTGCTATCTTTGAGTGTTTCCAAACAACATATTGTTATATTGTATAAAATGACAATAAAGCATCTTAATCTTACAGAGAGTCCATATATGATCAGAAAAAAAGATGTTGTTGTGTACACTATGTGGGTTTTGAAATAGTTTTGGAGCAGCAGAAATAGTAAACCTTGTGTAAATTGTCATGTGGACATTTAGCTTTATGCTAAGCTAAAATGCTCTTTCTAGCCCTGTTACATGCCCCTGTTACGAGGCAAAATTATATTAGAAAATTCATGTTAGATCCCCTTTTTTCTCTCTAGTAAGATGTTTGATATAAGGGTAAATATGTATTGCAAAAATCATATTCTTGATGAGAACTTTTGTAATGTTTTCCTGTAAAAACATCTACAAAACCTTAAAATGAGATACATGTACATGTTTTAAAAGCAACACTGCACAAGATATTTAGATTTTCAGAGAATGTATGCTGGTATAAATGTTAATGTTAGGTACAACAAATACACACAAAAAAATGGAAATAGAAAAATTATATAACTGTAATTGATCTCAACAAAGCCAGTTTAGTTTGCATTAAATTACTTTTAATGCTAACTAAACTGGCTTTGTTGAGATCAATTACAGTAAGTTGTCAGTGGTTTAAATTTAAATTTGTTGTGGGTTTATGGAAATAAAGGCAGCATAACCATAATCCACACAACTCCAGAGGTTAAATCTATATCTTCAGAAGTGATATGATAAGTGTGGTTGAGAAACAAATACATATTTATGTCCTTTATTACAATAAATATCCACCTTTGACCAGCCTCAACCAGTAGGTGGCTGAATGTCAAAGTCACTTCTACACAAAAATGTGGAAGTGAAAGTGTAGATTTATGATAGAAAAGAACTTAAATATTGATCTGTTTCTCACCAACACTGATCATATCGCTTCTGAAGATATGAATTTAACCACTTCAGTCAAATGGATTACTTCTATTATATGCAGCCTTTATGTCCATTGTGGATCTTCTGGTGCTGATCACCATTCACTTACATTGTGAGGACCAACAGAGCTGAAAAAGTCTTCTAAAAATAATTGTTTGTGTTAATCAGAAGAAAGAAAGAAAGAGTAAATGTTGAGAACATTCCATTTGGTTTGCGCTTGAGCTATCATTTGGTTTTCAACAGGAAAATGATCCAAAACACGCCTCCAGGATGTGTAAGAACTATCTGACAAAGTAGTAGAATGACAGAGTGTTGGGCTCCACAGTCAACTACATAAACCCAGTTTAAAATCTTATGCAACTTAAAAGAGGCTGTACCCTAGTCCTGGCTTTGCCATGTTGGTCACCTAAAGAGTTGTCTCATTTTATTTCTGTTTAATAAGTAAAATGTTCTTGTTGGGATATACGTTATAAAATGTTTAAATTATAGGAATACTAAATGACCACCACTATTTTTTGTGTTGCATTTTTTTCTTACCTCAGTATCTCCAGTTTACTCTGTGAATTCTCCAGTCCAGTCTCATCCCAGAATCATGCAGATGATTAGCTATTTTACTGGAAAAAATACAACATTTATAACAATGAGTTTTCTGCAAAAAGTATTTGAACACTTAAGTCACACTTATAGAAGAAGTATTAATTTTACTGGGTTGAAAAACAATATAAAATTAAGAAGCGATCACATTTTCAATCCAATCATTCCACAAAAAATATATTTGTGAGGTTTTCAATTATAAAATAATAAAAAAAAATACTTTAAAGTGTCACACCTAGTGTTCATTTGGTCAGTTATTTTTGATTTAGTCTTAGTCTAAGTTTTTATCCTAAGTTAACCGTATCCTGTTTTTTTTAAGTCAAGTTTTATCTTAGTCAAAGAAAACCCTCAGTATTTAGTCTGGTTTTAGTTAATGAAAACAATTGATATTTTGTCACATTTAGACAGATGCAACATCAAGAAATCCAAGTGTTGCACTACAAGAAAATCATTGCTATGATTTTAAGTTAATAACACAAACCCTGAGTATCAAGAAAAAGAAAACTCTATGCAATGAAAACTCTGTGGTATGGGGGGTCTGGGTATCTCAGCGAGTCTTGACGCTGACTATCACACCTGAAGTCGTGAGTTTGAATCCAGGGCGTGCTGAGTGACTCCAGTCAGGTCTCCTAAGCAACCAAATTGGTCCAGTTGCTAGGGAGGGTAGAGTCACATGGGGTAACCTCCTCGTGGTTGCTATGATGTGGTTGTTGCATTCATTGGTGCGCGTGGTGAGATGTGCGTGGATGCCGTGCAGAATAGCACGCTATGTCTCTGCAGTAATACGCTCAACAAGCTACGTGATAAGATGCGTGGATTGATGGTACCAGACGCGGAGGCAACTGAGATTTGTCCTCTGCCACCAGGAGGACTTAATAGTGTATTGGGCATTCCAATTTGGGATAGAAAATTAAAAAAAACCTTCTCTTAGCTCCAGGCAATAACATGCTGCTCCACTCCTCGCTTTGCTCACATACTCTGACAACTTTACTGAGTTTGGACAGTGCTAGTGAATTTTTTGGTTTCCTAGTCCATAACAGACAATGTTTTCCTTTCATCAGGCTCTTAATGATTTAAGTAATCTTTAGAAAGCCCTGCCGATCTACCTCAGCTCTCGCCGGTCGCGCATACGCCGCCGCCGGCCAAGCTGCGTCAGCGCTTCATTCCATGGCTGTTCTGCAAGTTTATCAGGCCAAACTTCTCCGCACCATGGACGAGTCTGGACCTGAACCTGAGGCTTTCAAGGACCTGCGCAGCGCCACTGATGTAGCCCTGCGAGCCACAAAGGCCACCGCCCAATCCATCGGCCGGGCCATGGCTAACCTGACTGTCCTTGAGCGCCATCTGTGGCTGACGCTTAACGGAGATGAAGGACGCGGATAAGGCGCCATTCCTCGACGAGCCTATCACTCCAAGCGGCCTGTTCGGACCGGCGGTAAGAGAGTTCGCGGAACGCTTCACTGAAGCTCGGAAAGATTCGCAGGCTAGCGCGCCACTTCCTGCCCAAGCGCTCAGCTCGCCACAGAGCCGCCAGAGACCGCCTCAGCAGCAGCAGCGAGCCAGAGCGGCGCCTCCGTCTCCCAGCCAAAAAACAGACCTGAAACAGACGCCGACGCCGCCGCATTCCGCTAACCGAAAGCAGCCGCCTGAGCGACGGGACCTCGCCCAAGATCATGCTGAACCCGAGCCTCGTAAGTCTTCCTAGCCATAGGAAGAAAAGAGAGAGTGCGTGTCTCGCAGAAGCCGGACCACTCTCTCCAAAACGTGTAAACATTACCCAGTCCCCTTACAGGCGGCTGGAAATGTCTGTACAGCAGTCAATGGGCCAGTCACAGAACTCGCCACCTGCAATCAAACGCCGCTTTAACGGCGACACACAAAAATCACAAAAAGAGTCATTTTCTGCTTGTGTCACTAAGGGGTCACGTGTCCACACTAAAGTGTGCATCCCCACATATCAATACTGTCCAAACAGTGCCGAATACTTCCCCAGCTCCAGCTGGACGCCCCATAAATGTAGATCGTGTGCCTATTGTCATGAATGCACCACTACACACAAACACTGTTCCCACAGTTATAAACACTTCCCCAGTAAAAGCGGGAAATACTATAAAGGTAGCGCGTGCCTGCTGTCATGCATGCACCCCTACACACAAACACTGTATGCATGGCCAGAAACCCCCGCCATGAGCCGGAGGCTTTATGAAAGTGGCGCGCGTGCCTACTACAGTATATGCACCCCCACCCATAAGCTGCCCATACAGTTTCAAACAGTTCTCTGGCTCATGCCGCGAGCATCACAGATGCGACGCACGAGTTAAGAAACTCCCGCTAAGAGCGGAAGCTTTATGAAAGTGGTGCGCGTGCCTATTACAATGTATGCACCCCCACCCGTAAACACTGTCGATACAGTTTCAAACATTTCTCCAGCTCATGCTGCGAGCATTACGGAGATAGCACGCGTGCCTGTAATCTCACACGCACCCCTGCACTCGGCACTCAACAAAGCTGCTCAGCGCGCGCCCGCGGGGCCCATACGTCACTGCGACACGCCCCCAGCCAGCATTCAGCCCATATCTGTGCGAGCAAAAGCCTGGGAAAAAATCCCTGACATACCAAAATGGGTTTTGAACATAAAACACGGTTACTCGCTTCAATTCGCTCGCAGACCACCCCGCTTTTCAGCGGTGGTCGAGACGAAAGTGAGGAAAGATGTTTCACATGTTCTACGCACCGAGGAGCTCAAACTGATAGAGATGGGCTTATAGAAACTGCCCCTCCTCTATGAGCGAGGCGGGTTTTACAGCCGCTATTTTCTCGTCCCGAAAGGACGGTGGCCTCCGCCCATCCTAGATCTCAGACATCTGAACAAAGCTTTAATGATTCGCTCGCTCAGAATGTTAATCGACCAAACATATCCTCGCGCAAGTTCGCCCGGGATTGGTTTCTATCAGTGGATTTGAAAGACGCTTACTTTCACATTCCGATAGCGCTCATCACAGGCCTTTTCTGAGATTCGCTTGAAGTCATACCAGTACACAGTACTACCATTCGCCTATCATTGGCCCCCGCACATTCACGTAAATGTATGGATGCAGCACTTTCCCCTGAGACAGCGGGAGTGCGAATACTGAATTACCTCGACGATTGGCTAATCATAGCACAATCAGAGAGTCAGTTAACAACGCACAGATCTTGGATTATCAGCCATCTAGAATGCCTGGGTCTGAGAATCAATTTTGCAAAGAGCGTGCTAACCCCCAGCCAAAATATCTCTTTTCTGGGAATAGTGCTAGACTCAGTGCAGATGACGGCGCCTCTCATCAGAGCTGCCGCTATTCGGCGCTTTGCAACATCATTCAGAGCGGCGCCGCACGCTCGCCAAACGATTTCAAAGGATGCTCGGTCTCATGGCCTCGGCATCAGCTGTACTCCAGCTAGGATTGTTGCACATGCGTCCTCTCCAACGCTGGCTCAAGAGCCGTGTCCCCACTCACGCCGTGGCGCTCGGGCCACTTTTTAATCAGAGCGAATCACGGCTGTATAAAAGCCCTGATGCCCTGGAAAGCCGCCGACTGGTATCAAACCGGCGTGAGTCTGGGCGTGAACACACGGAGAAAAATGATCACGACAGATGCCTCCAAAATAGGATGGGGGTCCTTTACGAGGGCAGGCCTGTCTCCGCTTTTGGTCAAACCCGAAAAGTGCCTACATATAAACTGTCTGGAAATGAAAGCGGTCGCCTTGGCTCTCAGAGCCCAGCTTCCGTACCTGAAAACGAACACGCCCTGGTCCGAACGGACAACATGACGGTAGTATCGTGATATAAATCGCCAGGGTGGACTCAGGTCGAGCTCCCTGCACTCTATGGCCAGGGAGCTCATCTTATGGTCACAGCACAACCCGCGCCGCTGAGAGCAGTGCATGTGCCAGGCGCCCTGAACCAGGGAGCGGACATGCTGTCCAGAGACAAAGTTCTCCCAGGGGAATGGTCTCTCCACCCCTGACGGTTCAGTGGTTATGGCAAACCTTTGGCGAGGCAGAGGTCGACCTCTTCGCCTCCAGGGAAAATGCGCACTGCCCTCTTTTCTTCTCAAAGCACGGACGCCGCCGCCCAAGTCTGGCCGAACCGCCTCTTGTATGCTTTTCCCGATCGCGATGCTACCTCAGGTCATCAGTCGGATCAGGGAAGTGAAATGTGCAGTGCTCCTGGTAGCCCCACTCTGGAAGAACCAGACGTGGTTTCCAGAACTGATGCAGATGATGCAATCTGCCCCATGGCCGATTCCGCTGAGGCTGGACCTCCTCAGGCAGGCCAACGGGATGATTCTTCATCCCCGCCCGATCTGTGGGCCCTTCATGCATGGCCCCTCAACGGGTTCCCGAGAACCTCCCCAGTGGAGTGTTGAGAACCATCACTGAGGCGCGAGCACTCTCTACGAGGCTTTATATGCCCAAAAGTGGAAAGTGTTCAGTGACTGGTGTCATACCAAGAGCTTGAACCCCAAATCGCGCGAGATACCAAGTGTACTCGCCTTTTTGCAAGAGCTACTGGAGGCGGCCGCACACCCTCCACGCTCAAAGTCTATGTGGCTGCCATAGCGGCCACACAATCCTGATAAAGGATGCTCATTAGGGAAAAACGACCTAATCATTCGTTTCCTAAGAGGCTTAGGAGGATGAAGCCTCCTCGCCCCCTCGGTACCGATCTGGGACCTGGCCACGGTCCTGGACGCACTCAAGAGTGCCCCGCTCGAACCTCTCCGAACCGTGCACCTTAATCAGCTCTCGCCAAAACTGCGCTCTGCTGGCGCCGCCTCAGTCAAGAGAGTGGGCGACCTGCACGCTGCTGTCATCAAGCTGCTTGCCTGGAATTTGGACCTAACGACTGCAGAGTTGTCCTTAGGCCAAAGCACGGGTATATTCCTAAAGTGCTCTCCACACCCTTCAGAGTACAGGTGATATCTCTGGCAGCTTATTGTCTCCAGCAGACTAAAGCGACGCTAATTTACTCTGCCCGGTCAGGGCGCTCAGAGTATATTTGGAACGTTCTGCCCCGCTCAGACAGACGGAACAATTATTCGTATGCTTTGGCGGCCGCACTAAAGGTCTCGCGAGTTTCAAAGCAAAGAATATCGCGCTGGATAGTGGATGCTATAGGCTGGCTTATGAAGCCAAGGGCCTTCAATGCCCCTTAGGCGCCAGAGCTCACTCTACGAGGAGCATGGCCTCCTCGTGGGCGTGGTCGAGTGGGATACCCATTGAAGATATTTGTGCGGCGGCAGGCTGGGCCTCGCCTTCGACATTTATCAGGTTTTATAACCTACAGGTCCCCTCATTGCATTCCAACATTCTATCAGCCTGATTGTAGTATGGACTGGAGTATGTATATGCTGAGCATTATCTCCTCCCTTATAAGGTCCGTCTCTGACTGACTTAGAGGGTTTTTTATGCATATCAGTAAATTGAAAAATCAGTACATAAAATATGTGCTTGTGTTTTTACAATGAGCGCCCCACCATGGGCCACCTTGGGGCAAAGGCGCTCTGTATTATCCCATTATATAGCTCGCCGTTGGCCGGCTCGTTGAATAATCACTTTGCTTTAAGGCTCAGGCATCTGCCTCTGGCTTTATAGAGCAAAGTCAGCATGCACGGCGTTTTGCATGGTGTTCCCATAGCGTAAGCTACTTACGCAATAGGAGAGACCTCTCGAGAGGGAATGACTCGGTTACTAACGTAACCGCGGTTCCCTGAGAGGAGGGAACGAGTATTGCGTAAGCTGCCGTGCTTGTGCAGTTCGCTTCAGTCGATTGAACCTAAAGAACTCTCATGACGGGGCGCCTAATATATAGCCCTAGCCACGCCCATCTTGGCGGGCTCTGAGCGCTGAGCCGTTGGCGCACGCTCATTGGTCGCCTCGCCATTGGTTCGAAGCAAGTTGCCGCAGCACAGCCAATGACCGAAGCTGCCTCGGCTCATTGCTGTCTGCTGTGCAGCTGCAATGCGCTTTACATAAAGACTTCAATATTTCTCGAGAAACAGAGTTTTCCCATAGCGTAAGCTACTTACGCAATACTCGTTCCCTCCTCTCAGGGAACCGAGGTTACGTTAGTAACCGAGTCGATTTGGGTTTTAACTTGTTGGTCATTTCTTGGTTTGTGTAATGAATTATAATTCAGTCAATAATTATTCCACAATAAACTAAGATAATAATAAGCCACTCAAAACTTAGATAGATTATATGTTTAATCCATTTTTATTTAGTATAATGCACAATCAGCAAACCTTAAACTACATTTTAGTACAGCCTTTCTTATAAAGTCAAATAAATGACATTAATTCTCTCTAATAAAGCAAGATCAAAGATCTTGCACATAGATTATCTGAACAATCATACTGACAGACTGAGAACATACGACAGTATCAGTCTGATATCAGCTTACATTTAAAAGTTCATGAAATACACATGACAGCTGCACATTCATTTGAGCTTTTCTGAACTGAAACGGTGGTTTTCAAAACTCTGTAAAACGTCAAATTCACATGTCGATCGGATTCAACTGGCAGATTTACTTTAAAAACAGAAAATACGGTCACATATTTGCAATTGTTTCTTGTTCAGCAGGTACATGTGGCTAAAAATTAAGTATAATATATGCTATCAAATATAGAAAAATAAAAAAGAGAATCAAATCTCACAATATTAAAATGAGACACAATGTTGAAAATAACCACAAATAAAAATATAATAATGATTAAAAGAAATGGAGTGATGGTCATCTGCAAAAACGTAAAGTTAGCTTTTTTTCAAGTGGCAAGCACGAAGCTTAAAATATATGAAACATGATATATGTTAAAACCTAAATAAAAATGATTCAAAACAAATGAAAAAGCAACAATGACTAAAAGTATTCAATGGAATGATCATTTGGAAACTTATCTTTAAAGAATGGAAGTTATATTTTTTTGGTAGGCAAGTATTAAGCTGTAATATATATGAAGCGTGATATACTGTATGTAAAAAACACAATAAAATGATATAGGAGAAAAATGAGACACAAAGTACAAAATAATGACAATGTAAAAGAATGACTGAATGTATAAAACTGGAATGGTTGAGATTCGAGCATTTCACAATACACTGGAATAAACACTGGCCGATATTTATGAAATCTATCCCTTATACAAATTCCTTGTATGTGTAAGCATACTTGGCAATAAAGCTGATTCTGATTATATATTTATTTAGCATTAATTATATTTGTAATTATCATTTAGCAGCTTTATAATGAATGAAAGCACAAACTTTTCTAATTTATTCCAAATCAATTGAAGCTCTTCAGTCTTGTTAATTTCTCAGCTGAAGTGTTAGTTTCAAACAAAGCTCATGTTTATATCGTTACATTGATTAAATACTGTGGCTGTTTAGTGTCCTGAATTCAGGCGGCCATGTGCATCTTCTCCTCACCTGCACCTTTATCTACAAGAAAAGACAGAAAGTTTGAAGTTAAAACAGGAACAGAAACAGTGATCAGTCTGAAATCTACATGAAGTGTTGATGCAACATTGAAACATTTAAACAGACTTTATTTCATATCAAACACATTTCTAATGAGTCTTTTTATTGGGCTTCAAGATCATTGCCAACCTTTATCTAGAATAAAACACAAACTCGCTTGCCTATCCTGATGGGCAGGTGTGACAAACTATATAGAATCCAGCTGGGCCACAAGCTGGGGCAGCCTCACACTAGTGTCCATGTTGGGGGACAGGAAACTGGGAGATGTAGGATAGGAGAAGGTATGCAGGTTGAAACGCTGAAGGGACAGTGGCACAGGAGGGATCGTTACGCCTAACACAGGGGGCACTCCCGTGGAAGGGCAGAGTCGCCCTGCATGGAGGCGAGAATCCTGACCGCCTGGCCCGAACTTAAGTCTCCCTCCTGACTCGGCAGCAACTCAAGCAAGCAAGCCCAACTATCATTCAAACGGAAGGGCGCTTACAGCATTCGACGGGGGAGTCAACGGGAAAGCCCATGATACAAATAAATGCAGACAGCTCACGCTGCATTTCGGCAGGAGATCCCACTGCTGATCAAACTGGAGAGCCCTAGAATAGATTGTGTTGGAGGGGTCTGCAATGCACTATCATGGATCCTAGTCACTCAAGACCAACCTGGATCCCTCTTCAGACACAATGGAGGTATTTCAAATTGGGAGCCCACGATAAGAATAAACACGAGTTAGTTTTCGCACTTTCGAGCAGGCGAACCCCCTGCTGTGATGTAAACAGGAGGGCCCCTGAGCATAGTGACTAGCACTACAACTAGCATATTGAGACAGGGGGCCCCCCGGACTGACCAGAGAGACCACCGCTGCATCCAAATGTCGGGGCCGGCCTGGTTGACAGGGATAAGCAAGTGATCCCTCCAAAACCTGATCGTGAATGCCTCGTGGTTAGCTGATGAGGGCTTTTTGAGCACTTCCGATATGGAGATGGTTACTACGGATGTAGATGAGGTATGTATTCTATGACCTGGTAGGTGTATTTGTTGCCCGAGCAGCCCATTTTGGGCTGCTATGTTTGCGGCATCGATGTGGAATAATGACTATATTTGTTCAAGGATGCCGTATTTGATCTTGGAGATGCCGATGCAGTTTCAGCACCTGGACAGCACGTGCGCTGTTTGCGGTGTAGTAGGAGTTGCTGCATGGTCTGAGCCAATAGAAATCATGGTAAGAAGGCAAATGTAGCATCTGCGGACGACTGAACATAATAGTTGTTAGATTAAATGTCGGGGACATGTGTAAGACAATGTCAGGAAACATGCGTTCGTGTGCATACAAACAACGTCATTTAAAGCTAGTTAGTCATTAAATTAGTAGGCACCTGAAACTGAGTGCCCAGATGAATACCGTAGTGTGAGGTTTACTAACTTAAGCGCATATGGTTTGGAGTCCAATGTAATGCGAGACATTTCATGACTCCATTATTGGCATGGGGTGACTCGTCTCGTTTGACGATGATGTATGAAATCGTAGGAGTTTGTGCCTGAGAGTTGGATTTAATAGATACTATAAGAGCACCGTTTACAGTAGTGTGGTGAATAACACAACATTTTATATTGATGACTTGTAATAAATTCTACAAAAAACTGAAATATTGAAGCAAGGTGCCAAGCTAAATCATACTGCGCTGATTTAAACCGATTACTTTAAACTTGGGTGGAGCGCAAAATTATGACAAACTGTTGAACATTTATAAAATCATGCAGTAATGAAGTTGTATGTTCAGGCTTGTAAATAAAAGTTTGAAATCAAGGATTCGGTGAAGAGTAGAGAAGACTGTCTGTAAAATAAAATGACAGATTGATTTTACCTGCGTGAAGCGTTTGTCGTGATGGGAGGAGGGAAAGTGATGTTATAGTGTAGAGATGAGTGGAAGTTTGTAGCAGCAATTGCTTTAATATCGGGGCTGCGCGGCGAGTTTGTGGAATGATTATTAATGAGTTGGGATGCAACAGGTGTTCTGATATCCATGTTAGAAGTTGACAAACAGAGTCGCTGAATGGCTCACGCCCTAAACGAGCTGCGTGAGAACATATGAGCAGATGTGGGGAGTTGTTTCACATGTATGAGGCACAGAAGTAGCCGGTTTGTGGAAGCAGCTTCACGCTAACGGGTCACTCTGGGTGGAAAGATTAGATGAGAACATCTGAACAGTCATAGAGAGCTGTTTCATGTGTGTACGTCGTCGAAGCAGCTTCACACGATGTTCTGCTCTGACGAATACAGATTAGGAGGAAAGATAAAGTGGTGTCAGTCGATGCTGTGAAACTAATGAGTCACTTGTATGGGTCTGATCGTGAGCAATGGGCGGGGCCGAATGTCAGAAACTCACAGAGTTAAGCAGCTGTTTATAAACTCTTACTCTGGCTGTGTGATTGGTCGGATTAAATGAACTTGCTCCTCCTGAACCTTGTTAATAAAACGACATTAAATGGGAAATTGCTGTGAGCGACGTGGTATTTGGCAAAATATTCTCATAAATGGAATGGCGAACATTTTTATGAAGAGTGACATTGTAATGCACATTTATGTCACATTTCTTTTAAATAAAAGAAATAGTTAATTACTCAGTAATTTGATTCAAAACTGTGAAGACTGTGAAACAGAATCAAGGCAAACGATTATTACAGTCACTTGAAAAGACAAAAACTAAGAGAAGGGTCAATTGGAAATGAACTGGGTCACTTATCAAATGTTAAAGATGGGCGATACCACTTATTTTCTTTTTGATTCAATACCAATAATTTCAAGACCAATATCCTCAATACCGATACTTCTGTTAAACTGCATGTATGTGTACTGTATGTGCATGTATGTGTACTGTGTGTGCAAGTATGTGTACTGTGTGTGTACTGTGTGTGCAAGTATGTGTACTGTGTGTGTACTGTATGTTCAAGTATGTGTACTGTGTGTGCACTGTATTTTCAAGGATGTGTACTGTGTGGGCAAGTGTGTGTACTGTGTGTGTACTGTGTGTGTACTGTGTGTGCACTGTGTGGGCACTGTGTGGGCATGTATGTGTACTGTGTGTACTGTATGTTCAAGTATGTGTACTGTGTGTGCAAGTATGTGTACTGTGTGTGTACTGTATGTTCAAGTATGTGTACTGTATGTGTACTGTGTGTGCACTGTATTTTCAAGGATGTGTACTGTGTGGGCAAGTGTGTGTACTGTGTGTGTACTGTGTGTGTACTGTGTGTGCACTGTGTGGGCACTGTGTGGGCACTGTGTGGGCACTGTGTGGGCATGTATGTGTACTGTGTGTACTGTATGTTCAAGTATGTGTACTGTGTGTGCAAGTATGTGTACTGTGTGTGTACTGTATGTTCAAGTATGTGTACTGTATGTGTACTGTGTGTGCACTGTATTTTCAAGGATGTGTAGTGTATGTGTACTGTGTGTGCATGTATGTGTACTGTGTGTGCACTGTATTTTCAAGGATGTGTACTGTATGTGCAAGTATGTGTACTGTGTGTGCAAGTATGTGTACTGTGTGTGCACTGTATTTTCAAGGATGTGTACTGTATGTGCATGTATGTGTACTGTGTGTGCAAGTATGTGTACTGTGTGTGCACTGTGTGTGCACTGTATTTTCAAGGATGTGTAGTGTATGTGTACTGTGTGTGTACTGTGTGTGTGCAAGTGTGTGCAAGTGTGTGTGCAAGTGTGTGTACTGTGTGTGCATGTGTGTGTACTGTGTGTGCACTGTGTGGGCATGTGTGTGCACTGTGTGGGCATGTGTGTGCACTGTGTGGGCATGTGTGTGCACTGTGTGTGTACTGTGTGTGCAAGTATGTGTACTGTGTGTGCAAGTATGTGTACTGTATGTGTACTGTATGTGCACTGTATTTTCAAGGATGTGTAGTGTATGTGTACTGTGTGTGTACTGTGTGTGTGCAAGTGTGTGCAAGTGTGTGTGCAAGTGTGTGTACTGTGTGTGCATGTGTGTGTACTGTGTGTGCACTGTGTGGGCATGTGTGTGCACTGTGTGGGCATGTGTGTGCACTGTGTGGGCATGTATGTGTACTGTGTGTGTACTGTGTGTGCAAGTATGTGTACTGTGTGTGCATGTATGTGTACTGTGTGTGCGCATGTATTCAGAGCTACACCCTGAGAATACCGACATCGAGGAATCCTGGACAACTCTTCGCAACGCCGTCTACTCGACCGCTATGGAAGTACTTGGCCCCAAGCAACGGAGCCATCAGGACTGGTTCAATGAGAATGACGCAGAAATAAAGGAGTTACTGTGGCAGAAACATGAACTCCACAAGGCCTACCAGCAGGACAAGTCTATTGCACGGAAGACTGTTTTTAATCATATTCGTCGCAGAGTACAATGCAAGCTAAGAGAGATGGAAAACTCTTGGCTGCTGAAGAAAGCAGAAGAAATCCAAGGCTTCGCCGATCACGGAGAAACGAAAAAATTGTTCAATTCAATCAAGGCTCTCTACGGACCTCAAGCGGTGGGCACCTCTCCTCTTCTCAGCACCGATTGATCCACTATCCTCACGGAAAAATTGCAGATACTACAGCGATGGGTCGAACACATTCAAAGTGTGTTAAACCGACCATCGGCTATCAACCAGGAAGCACTGGACAGGCTGCCGCAGGTCGAAACCAACGATGCTCTGGATCTGCTCCCCTCCCTGGAGGAAACTCAGAAGGCAGTCAGACAATTGTCAAACGGAAAGGCGCCAGGATCGGATGCGACTCCGCCGGAGATATACAAGAATGGCGGCATCCAGCTCCTCTGGCGATTGACTCAGCTTTTTCAAGAAATTTGGATGCAGGGCCAAATTCCTCAGGATTTCAAAGACACAACCATTGTCCATCTTTACAAAAAAAAAGGCAATCGTCAAATCTGCGACAATCACAGAGGAATTTCACTCCTGAACATCGCTGGCAAAATCCTGGCCAGGATTCTTCTCAACCACCTTACAACACATCTGGAATCAGGCCTTCTGCCCTGAAACACAATGTGGCTTCCGCAAAGAACGGAGCACCGTGGACATGATCTTCGCAGTTCGTCAACTCCAAGAAAAATGTCAGGAGCAAAATGTCAGTCTCTTCACAGCATTCATCGACCTCACAAAAGCCTTCGACACTATAAACAGAGATGGCCTATGGAAAATCATGCGGAAATACGGCTGTCCAGACAAATACATTCAAATCGTCCACGGACTACACAACGGTATGCTCACCCACGTTATCGACAATGGTGTCGCTTAGGAAGTTAAACAAGGATGTGTTCTTGCCCCAACGCTCTTCAGTCTCGTTTTCTCCGCAATGTTTTGGGACGCCTACAAAGACGAGAACCCCTGCATCAAACTTCGTTACTGCGCAGATGGGAAACTGTTCAACCTGCGAAGGCTTCAAGCAGTGACAAAGGTCTCTTTTGAACATGTGCGCGAGATGCTCTTTGCCGACGATTGTGTTCTTAATGCCACCACCGAGATGGTTCTCCGCCGCCTGTGACAACTTCGGACTAGCAATCAGTACAGAAAAGACAGTTTGCAGTGATGCATCAACCTGCTCCAGGCACACCCTACGTAGAACCGGTATTGAGCATCAAGTTCTATCTGCCGTCGAGAAATTTACCTATCTTGGAAGCACCATCTCTCGACACGTGTTGATCGACGATGAAGTTATTTCCCGAATCTCAAAAGCCAGCTGCAACTTCGGACGCTTACGCTCATCTGTTTGGAATCAGCGTGGAATTAACTTGTCTGTGAAGTTACGGATGTACAAGGCCGTCGTCCTGTCCTCCATGCTGTATGGCTCGGAAAAGTGGACTGTCTATCAACGACATGCCAGGAAACTGAACCACTTCCATCTCAATTGCCTGCGGCGCATCCTCAACATCACGTGGCAGGACAGAATCCCGGACACTGAAGTCCTGGAGAGAACGAATCTACCCAGTGTCTTTACAATGCTGAAACAATGCGCTCGTTTTATTTATTCTTTAATATTTTTATACATATACACAGTGTGTGTGTGAGCATGTGTACAGTGTGTGTGTGCGAGAATGTGTACGGTGTGTGTACTGTATGTGAAAGTATGTACACCGTGCTTGAATGGTTTTGTGGACCCAGACAGACCGGCATTTGCGTGTTTGCCGCAGATAAACAGCCGCTATGGCGAAGAGCACACCTTGTTTCTCATTCATCTTTTATATAAAACATTTTATCTACTGATTACATTTATATTTAGTCTTTTCCCTCCAAAATGTTTGTTTTTAGCAGCAAGAAAAGCGATTCGCTGTCAACAGCAATGGAATGACATCCGTGAATGTCATTTATAAACGTTTCTAGGCAACCAGTAGTGGGAACACCCACTAGCGACTTCCCCGCCAGCCACTGGCGACCTGCAGCGACAAAGTCACCGGCAGTGTGAACGCAGCTTTAGAATTAGCAACTCCACGGCTAAAATATCAGCAGTGTGGAAATATTTTAAACAAGAAAGCGAAAACTGTGCAACATCCGCAATCGGATTGTTTTGTGAGGCGGTAATAATAGAGATGCGTTCAATACGACTAATTTGATACAACATCTTAAAATGAAGCACGCGACAGAATACGGCGAGTTCACTCAAACACATTCGGCTGCTGCGCTGAAGCAACAAACACTGGACAAAACTTTTAAAAGGAAGGAAAAACATCCTCAAGAGAGCGAAAAAGCCAAAAAGATGACAGAGAAAGTGTTTGAGTTCACATCTCTGCGGTGGAGAATGCGGGTTTTCCCGCCTCACCAGATCTGTACAGTGAGGTTCATCACAACACACGAGATGATTTAAATGTGACTGTTGTTAGTTTTACAGCAGATATTTGGATGTCATTGATCACCTCACTGCACACGGGATTGATTAATCCTGTAATATTAAACCAGTTTCACGAGTCTCATACAGCCGATCATGTAAAACACGTCAGAAATAAACAAGTACATGTGATTTTACTTTCGTTTTATTCAGTTCATGATTGTTGATCTCGGGCCTGTTCAAGTGTATCTGAATTAATGTTTTGTTGAAGTTGAGCTGTTTGATTATATTCATCCATACAGAACTTGCTGGATTTATCCTGAATATTAAAGTTAAATAAACTATTACACATTCGAAGTAGAAGTTGATTTTATCTGTGAGTTTATAAAAAAGCTGCACTAAGTTAAATGCATTCATCTTTTAGTTCATTTGTTTCCTTAGTTATTTTTGTAAACAAACAAATAAACAGTCTGCAGCTCCATTATGGAGATAAATACAAGTATCGGATCGGGACTCGGTATCGGCAGATATTTAATAAAGCTGATCGGGACGTCTCTAGAATGGACAGATTAAATGAGACTATAACACACTAAAACAATCATATTCAATAATCACAAACATCCTGTTATTGCTGCTGACAGTAAACAGATGTTATTTGGACACATTTGATCATTTGTGAGTTTCTACAGACAGACAGAGAGATGCTGTTCACACAGAAGTTCATGATCTTCATCGATTATTAATATTCATCACAGACTCATTAAATACACAAACTTTCTCAAATTCAACAAAATCTTCAAACATGGACTATTTTTATGATTTCTTTGCACAATAAAGTTCATTATTTTTCCTCTTTGCTGTGTCTGTTGTAGATAAAACTTACCAGTTGCTTTTTGTTTTATAGATGCTGTGGTGATAGTGAATTGAGCATCTGAACAGCAACATAAGCAGCAGCACATATTCCTGCTACAGCAGCTGGAGACGGACCTGCAGCTGGAACAGATGAAGACGGAACTGCTGTAATGAGAAAGACAGACGGTCATTAGTGTCACTGAATCTGATCTATGAATCATCAGAACTAGAAACATTTGTCTGCTCGTATCATAAACACCAAACCAACATCTGTTTTAAATATTAAAATTAAAAATCAATTGAATAATGTAAAGATGAATTAATATGATCCGCTATAGATTAATACAGAAGTGAAATATGGACAGATTATAGATTATATCCATCTTCTGAAAACACCTGAAACGATCAGAACTGAATCCAGAGATCATCGACCTTCATCAAACTCTGGAAACTTGACCAGCCCTTTACAAACACAAACATCAAACTCACTCGTCTCATGTTTCATTACCTCAATGTTCAGAAACAATTCAGTCCAAAACATCTGAATGTCTGAAAATAAAAGAGCGGTTCATGCAAGAAGACGTCCAGTACCGGTCAATCCGTTCAATCTGAAACTCCTTCACAGGATTGAGCAAAACTCACATTACAGACCATGTTTAGTCCAGATTGCTGTTAGTGTTCTTCAATCAGATATTAGCTTTTAGGGTTCATTTACTTTTTCTCAGGGGTGAGAAGTCGTCCATGTTCTCCAATAGAGCTTCAACTAATGATTATTTGATATTGGATTAATCTTATGATTATTAAAATGAATATTCTCGATTATTGCAGCGATCAATCACGAGCTCTTCAGCGATTATTCAACTTGTGCCGACATTAAAGGTTTTATTAAACGTACTTACTAACAATGTGTAAAATGTCATTATGGATGTTTGATGTTCAGTTTCATGAGGGTGGAGCTGAACTGTAAATGTCTTCCTGTGTGACGGATAATATGAGAATGATTGTTCATATTTTACATAAATCATGCCATTATTACTGGCTCTTCATCATCTCCATTAATCCTTAAATTATACAGTTTACTGCTTTTGTACAACTGAAACTGATTTATTTTCTTTTAATGAAATCAATAAAATCTTTCTATTAAACTAATTGATTTTCTGGCTTGTTTTCTCATCAACAGACAATGTGAAACACAGAATATGAATATTAATATATTGAATCATGTGAGTTACTCACCAATAACAGTAACTCTGAAGATCTTTGGTTTGGTCTGTGATGTGTTGATCTCTAATTTATAAAGTCCAGAATGTTCAGTTGTGACGTCACTGATGATGAGATTTCCAGTTTTACTGTCCACATTCAGTCTGTCATTGAATATCTTAGAAACATTAGGTAATGTAATGTTCTTGTTTTCAGTCTCTATAGTGAGTCCTGCTATATGAGTTTCTTCTGGTGTAAAATAACTCCACTGCAGCACATCATCCGTCTGTAATCCAGTAAGATCAGTCTGTAGAGTGACAGATTCTCCCTTTATTACAGGCTTTGTCTCAACATCAGACACACCTGCAGAACAAACACAAACAGTTCAAACACACGTGTAAAAACATCAGTTGAATCTATTCATCTGATCTAAAGACATTAAGAGTTTTACACATTTACCTGAAATAAAATACCAGTTCAAATGTTCTTAAACTCATAATATCTAAAGTCATTTTTCATTTCCTGTCTTTATGATTTGAATCCTGCTTTAAATGCAACATCATCAGTTATGACACAAATCAATCCGCACGTGTTATTTGTCATTAATAGTGTTTTTCACGCTTGGTTTCCCCATAAGAGCTGACCGTTGCCTCTGTCTCACACTTGGCACCTGCCCACACTGCCAAAAGTACCAAAACCTGGTTCAATGACCATGGTATTACTGTGCTTGATTGGCCAGCAAACTCACCTGACCTGAACCCCATAGAGAATCTATGGGGCATTGCCAAGAGAAAGATGAGACATGAGACCAAACAATGCAGAAGAGCTGAAGGCCGCTATTGAAGCATCTTGGTCTTCCATAACACCTCAGCAGTGCCACAGGCTGATAGCATCCATGCCACGCCGCATTGAGGCAGTAATTAATGCAAAAGGGGCCCAAACCAAGTACTGAGTACATATGCATGATTATACTTTTCAGAGGGCCGACATTTCTGTATTTAAAATCCTTTTTTTTTATTGATTTCATGTAATATTCTAATTTTCTGAGATTTGAATTTGGGGTTTTCATAAGCTGTATCCCATAATCATCCAAAATTATATCAAATAAAGGCTTGAAATATCTTACTTTGCTTGTAATGAGTCTATATAATATATTAGTTTCACCTTTTAAGTTGAATTACTGAAATTAATGAGCTTTTGCACGATATTCTAATTTTTCGAGTTTCACCTGTATATATAAGCAGCACAACTGTTTTCAACTGATAATAATAATGCATTTTTCTTGAGCAGCATATTATAATGATATATCTATATATATGTGTGTGTGTGGAAACTCATGACTCAATGAATTAAGTAGCCAAAATGATTTTACTTTTGAAATTGAATTATTGTGTGAAATACTGTTGAATTACTGTGTCACTCCACTTCTCAGGTCATCATACATCTCCCAGACACATGGAGACCTCCTGCAGTAGGCCACATAATGTCCAAGAGCATCCTGAGTTAAGCCTCTTTTGAAAGCAATGATTGTCCTTAAAGCAAATCTCTCTCCATATTGGAGGGAAATTCACAAAGGAATTCTGTGGAGTTGCTTCCCAGGTCAGTGTCAATCCGCAGAAGTTATCCCAGACTGTAACCGAGCACTTTTCCTGAGGTATCTGTCTTGAATGAAGAGGGACACTGTGACAGACTTTGTATTGGCCTGAGGCAGGGGGACTCCAGAAGTGTAAGGCCTTCTTCCACTGCGGCCTGAAGATGAGCCATGCCAGAAGCCTGCAGTACAGCAACAGAAGTACAAACAAATGGATCTTACCGGGTGACTTGTCTGCTGAGACCACAATACTGTGAGGAGCACTGTTTTGGGAAGGAAACACATTCAGGTTTTTCAACAGGCCCACTTTCAGTCTTTTCCCCCCTCACAGATGGATCTGCATGGAGCCATTCAGGACAAGGAGGTATGAATTCCTCTTTTTGGGTGGAACCGCTAGGTCTCTCCAGTTTTCAACAGCGTCTCCATATGTCCCAGAACAGGAAGCATCCATTTCTGGTTTTCTATCTACACTGCAAGTTGTGGTGGGTAGTGGATTGTCTCCTGTGATGATCACCGTTGCAACAGCTGCATCCTCCTCACCTTTTTGTTTTGCAGAACAAATTTGCATGTTGCAATGAATCTATCCACCAGAATAGGCAAGTTTTCATGCTTGGAAAAGGCCACGTTTGATGTTTTTGAACTCTGCTTCAGCATTGGCTGAACTTGCGGTGATGTTGGTGCTTCGAAAGTGAGGGATCGTTACCCCTGTCCAGAGTGGTATGTATCTTGTAAGACAGGGAGGAAGTGCATATTATCATGACCCCCATTACCTATGGCAATTGACCTGCTCTCCTCACATATGTCTGTTACCCACTGTCCTAGCCCTGTCGGTGTTTGGTCACATGGATCCACATCCAGGTCCTCACCCTTTACATCTGGAATGATGACACACTCTTCTGCAATTCTGGCTTTCAGGTATTTCTTGCACCTTTCAGATATGAGGGGGGTTCCAGAACCATCATTGCCCTTTTCTTCAAGCAGTCCCACTGACAGATCAAACAAGGTGGTACTTTTGCTGACTGTTTACCGAGTAAGAGGAGTGAGGAGGATGAGGAGTAAAAGCCTTGACCAGAGCTCCGAGCAAAGCCAGAGAAAAGTCACTCACAACCTCTTTTGGAGTTGGTGCACCTGCACGTATCCATTCTGTCAGCTAATGTGTTGTTGCATTAACATCATGTCTCTCTGTGAACACTTCTGGGACACTTGAGCTCTCATCCCCTGCCAGAATGCCCTGATATAAGAATATATGGCCAGACTTGCCATTTGGTCTCTGTAGTTTCCTCACTACTGAGTCAGTTGCATTAAAACTCACAGTGGGTTTAGTAGATGTCTTTGATAATGACATATACATTTGTGTTTGACTTCAATAGTGACAGGAAAAACTTGTCCAGTCCAATGTCTTTAATGCGACCACTGTGAGGTACACTGTATTTAAACATCTGCAGTGACACAATGGAATCCTTGTCACCTAATTCTAAATCATTCCTCTCTTGCTTTGCTTTGTGCAGGGTGGCCAAATTAGGCAGATGACTTGGCTCAGGATCTCCAAAATCCATCAGCTTTGTTGCCTCTGATGCCCTCCATACATGGGGTTCCCCCATCACACGCTTGGAACAGCCAGTGTGCAGGGAGTCATCAGTGTTGTTAATTAAACACCGTTGGGATGTTCATTTCAGGCGCTTTGTCAAATTTTTGTGAATGTGGCCACGACACTCCTTACAGTTGCCTCTGATTTCTATGCATTTCTCTGTGGCTGATGGATAGACCTTGGCTCTTTTAAAGGCAAATGTGCAGGGCCATTTCACTTCTTGCAATATGTGATTATCACATGTGTCCAGATGCCAGGCTTCAAAATTTTGTATTCCCTTTTTGATGTTTCAGAGAACTTGTATTTAACCGTTTCAGACATGAATTCAATCCATTTCTGAAATGGAACTTCAATATCAAAAGTCCAGAAATCTTTTGGTCTGGGTGAAAGGGACCCTGGCTCAAAATCAGTGTCATCACTACTGCCATTTTTTTCATGAGTAAACCCTAAAGCAGTCCAGATGTTGTGTCTATTTAATTTAACAAAAGTGTATAGAGACTTTGCAGGGATCTTGTTTTCTAGCTGCTTACTAAGCTCTGTCCAGATGCTCTGATTAGGAGTAGCTATGTTGCCATTTTGAACTTATGGCCTCTTTTGATGAACACAGGACTGTGAAAATGGAATCTGTCAACTTCTGGTTTCTCTGCCATAAGCAAAACATAAATTACCCACTTAATCCTGACTCAAAAAAATGTCATGTTCAGTATAAACTTGTTTTCATTACTGTATTGGTCTAAATATAAGGATAATATAGTAATAATATATCAGGATAATGTATCTTATATTAGGACCAATATGGTAATGTTGACCACTAGATGCACAATGTGTTCAAAAAACTATCATGGGTCACATGTAAAACTGTATTAGCAACGAGTTTTCTGTTCAATAAACATTGACAATCTTAGCTCTCATGAATGTTGTACCATTATTCTTGAAGTTAACAAACACTATTGTAACTGGCAGTTAAAACATTGTACAGAAATGTAATTTAGTAACGACTTTTGTAGTTTGATTCATATGGATTTATCTCTACTAACTCTACACTAATTTCCACAAGAGCATCTTGAACAGAAGTGTCACTTGACCCTATAGTGGTGGCAGTGAAGTGTAGCAGATGATACTCCATGTGTCACGACTGACGGTGAAGGTAGACACAGGGACGAGGATCTAAGTGCAGCAGGTTTTATTAAACAAGAACGGCAACACAAAAGAACACCAACAAAAGAAACATCCACGATGGGAAAAGGTAAATAAACACGAAAGGCAAACAAGGGGTTAACTTAACACGGAAGGTAAACACGGGGATAGCTGGAGTGAAAACGACGATTGAAGCATGGGAACAGACATCTACATACAACAAAGACCGAAACGGGAAAGGAGAAACAGACACGGTTAAATACACAAACACAATGAAGACTCAACGAGACACAGGTGGGAACAATGAAGAGTGCAGGCAGTGAGAGGGGCCAGGAATTGTGGGAATTGCAGTTTCACGCTCGGACAGTGAGACTACGGGCGGACAACAGGGAAAACGTGACATGGAATGGGAGCGGTGACAGGTGAAACGGAAAACACGGAGCGGACCAGGAAACATGACATAAACGTGAAGGGTGAAAACAGAGAACATAGGACAGACAACACCGGAACGTTACATAATCCCCCCTCAAAAGGACCGGATTCCAGACGGTCCTAAGAGACCGGAGGGAAAAAACAACAGGAATAAACAGATGTATAGGGTGAGAGGGGCTAGAAGGGAGGAAAAACAAACAGACCAAAGGGGGTACAAGGCACACACAGACAGAGTAAGGAGGTACAAGGAACAATTAGGCATTCCATGGGGGCACAGGGGGCAAGGCAGTCCACGGGGGCAAGAAGGGAAATGAGACAGTCCACGGGGGCACAAGGGGCAGACCGGAAGACCAGGGAGGCCGGGGGCACAAGGGGCAGACCGGAAGACCAGGGAGGCCGAGAGGGCAGGTAAGCAGTCTCTGGGGGTGCGTGAAGGGAACCGGGTCAGGTGGTCTGGGGGGCGTCCACCGGGTAGGGACAGGTTTAGGAGGCCAGGGAGGTTTCGACCGGGCAAGGACAGGTTTGGGTGGCCCAGGAGATGGCCGTAGAGCGGGGGCCTGTTCAGGGGGCCTGGGAGGTGACCACAGGACAGAGGCCGGTTGAGATGGCCTGGGGGGCGGCCACAAGACAGGGACAGGTCTAGGGGGCCTGGGAGGTCTTCTGAGACAGAGCAGACGAAGACTTGGGTGGTGGCGCCGAAGGAGGCGCAGGCAAGGCCGTAGGAGGCTCGAGAGGCTTGAGAGGCGGAGCCCTGGAAGACTCGAGAGACTTGAGGGGTGGAGCCCTGGGAGGCTCGAGAGGCTTGAGGGGCGGAGCCCTAGGAGGCTCGAGAGGCTTGAGAGGCGGAGCTCTGGAAGACTCGAGACTTGAGGGGTGGAGCCCTGGAAGGCTCGAGGGGCTTGAGGGGCGGAGCCCTGGGAAGCTCGGGAGGAGGAGCCCTGGGAGGCTCGAGAGGAGGAGCCCTGGGAGGCTCGAGAGACTTGAGAGGCGGAGTCCTGGAAGACTCGGGAGGCGGAGCTCTGGGAAGCTTGAGGAGCCCTGGAAGACTCGGTAGGCGGAGCGCTGGAAAGCTCGGAAGGCGGAGCGCTGGAAAGCTCGGGTGGCTCGGAGGGCGGAGCTCTGGAAAGCTCGGGAGGCTCGGAGGGCGGAGCTCTGGAAAGCTCGGGAGGCGGAGCTCTGGAAAGCTCGGGAGGCGGAGCTCTGGAAAGCTCGGGTGGGCGGAGCTCTGGAAAAATCGGGAGGCGGAGCTCTGGAAAGCTCGGGAGGCGGAGCTCTGGAAAGCTCGGGAGGCGTTGGCGCTTGGACGGTCATGGCTACAGACGCTGGCTCAAGGACGGTCGAGGCTACAGGCGCTGGCTCAGGGACGGTCGAGGCTACAGGCGCTGGCTCACTGACTTCAGGGGCAACAGGCTCGCTCACAGTGACCTGCCTTGGCGCAGGCTCGCTCACAGTGATGTGCGTAGGCGTTGGCTCGCTCACCGTGATATGCGGAGGTGCCGGCTGGCTGACGTGGGCACAGGCTCGCTCACAGTAACGTGCGTAGGCATTGGCTCGCTCACCGTGATATGCGTAGGTGCCGGCTCGCTGACCGTGGCTGACGTGGGCACAGGCTCGCTCACCGTGACAGGCGTGGGCTCTGGCTCGCTGACCGTGACAGGCGTGGGCTCTGGCTCGCTGACCGTGACAGGCGTGGGCTCTGGCTCGCTCACCGTGGCTGGCATGGGTTGGAGAGCGGAGGCTTTCCTTCTTCTCCTTCGGGCGGAAGAGGTTGGCTGCGCTGGCTCATCGATCCGGGAAGGCAGGGGCTCAGGCTCGACAGCCGGAAACACGAGGGGTGGTTCCTCGGGTGTGAGTTTTCTGAGGGTGAGACTCACGTACTCCCTCCACGTGTGCTCTCCGAATTCTGGCGTTTCCCACGACTGGGCTGATAACCCGCCCCGGTAGATGAGCTTGAGGGAAGCGTCGTCGAACCCGGTGTGGATGGCGACCGTGGAGAAGAGCCGTGAGTACTCGCGAACAGGAAGATTTGCCTGGGCCAGTGTGGTGAAAACCGCTGCTAGATCCATTATTGGTCGGTCTTTCTGTCACGACTGATGGTGAAGGTAGACACAGGGATGAGGATCTAAGTGCAGCAGGTTTTATTAAACAAGAACGGCAACACAAAAGAACACCAACAAAAGAAACATCCACAATGGGAAAAGGTAAATAAACACGAAAGGCAAACAAGGGGTTAACTTAACACGGAAGGTAAACAAGGGGATAGCTGGAGTGAAAACGACGATTGAAGCATGGGAACAGACATCTACATACAACAAAGACCGACACGGGAAAGGAGAAACAGACACGGTTAAATACACAAACACAATGAAGACTCAACGAGACACAGGTGGGAACAATGAAGAGTGCAGGCAGTGAGAGGGGCCAGGAATTGTGGGAATTGCAGTTTCACGCTCGGACAGTGAGACTACGGGCAGACAACAGGGAAAACGTGACATGGAATGGGAGCAGTGACAGGTGAAACGGAAAACACGGAGCGGACCAGGAAACATGACATAAACGTGAAGGGTGAAAACAGAGAACATAGGACAGACAACACCGGAACGTTACACCATGTAAATAAATAAAAAGTTCAATCAGGAAACAGCAGTGAATGAAGTAAAGATAATTGTTTATTTAACAAATGATGTGATGATTAGTCTTGACAGAAATTCTTCGGCAATTCGTCTCTAAAAGTGTGTTCACATCGAGAAGATTTGCGCTTCATGTTCTCGTGCCCAGAGCTGAGCGAAAGTGAGTCCGACAGACACCAGATGAATATTGAGCTGCTGCTGTCTGAACACCAATACCTTTTTAATAAACACAATAGCAACTACAAAAACATTGACAAGGAGTTGTTGTTGTATTAAAACATCTTTATCCAACATTTTGGCAAGAGATTGAAATGACAAACCCAAAATAAAATGCTCACTGCTCATAAATCATACTGACTACACACAAAACAAGATAGAAATATATAATATAGTATCTAATATATAGTAATCAGAATGACTGAGACTGCTACTAACCTATATTTGATTTGTGTGACCATTAATTGATCCATTTATCATGTCAGTATTGTATTCAATAAATATCAGCATTTATAATTCGCCTGTAATTCAATGTCTAATATTTAAAAAACCAAAGAAGCACAAACGAAACTTTTACCGGCACAAACGAGAATATTTGGGGTGAATTTGGAGCATGTGGGGGACTGACTGACCTCAGAATGACTTTTAATATCTAAAAAACCGAAGCAGCACAAACAAACATTTTTACAGGACAAACCAGCACAGATGATTGAGACTATTTTGCCTACGTTTTGCGTTGGGTGGGGGGCAACTTCACGCAGGTAGCGAGCAGCAGTATGGATGAACACCAGCATCTTTCTCTAAAAACACACGGCAGACAATAAGAAACTAAATAAACCATCTGACGTGTCCGACAGTCTGACTCGGACAAACTACATCAGCCTTTAATATCAAAGACCCATGAATCATTTGTGTTTGTCCGTCCACTAAAGTCTTCTTTACAGTTTCCACTTTAACATTCAGTGTGAAAATATACCAGATTATTCCAGACAATTAATCCCACAATTATTACAGAAGTAAGTTTGATCTACTCACGATTGACAGTAACTCTGAAGTTCTTGTATGGAATCCCAACACTGCTATTGATCCCTAGTGTATAAAGTCCAGAGTCTTCGGTTCTGATGTTTGTGATGTTGAGAGATCCGATCTGATCCACCTGCAGTCTGTTCTTGAATCTTTCAACATTTTTCGGGGGTACTGTGATAATCTTATTATATTCTCTGTCAATCTTTGCTATGAAATCACTTTGACCATTAAACGTCCACATCAGTGTCTCAGCTCCCTGAATCTCAGTAACATCAATCTGTAGAGTGACAGAATCTCCCTCCATCACTGACATCATCACGTCACTGAACACACCTGCAGAACAAACACAAACACATTATAAAGAAAGATAGAAAACAGCAATGTGAACTATTATTCTACTAATATTGAACATTTACACTCATTACTGTTGTGATAAAGTATTTGAATACAGCTGCATACTGTGTTTAATAGTGATCTAGGGGCTGTTCACTCCGAACACATTCATGTACAAAAGGAAACACTAGACACAGATATAACACAACACAGATGTCTGCTTTATACAATAACCTGAAAAACAGTGACACAAACATGTCCGAATGAAATACTGTATCTGTATAATTCATCAGAATTATAATAAACTGTAAGAATGATGAAATAAAAGAATAATCGCAAATGCGCAGTTTATATTGAAAGTGAAAGTGTTGAAGAAACAGAAAGGAATTTGACTCACCCTCCACGAGTAATAAGAGTAAGAACGATAAATAATGATTCTTCATATTGATGGAGAGTTTATGATTAATCTGTTTCTCTGTAAATGTTTCTGAACCGCACACACATCCACTGACTGTTGACTTCAATAAACAGCAGATCAGTGTTGCCAACTAAGTTTCAGCGGAAGTTGTTAAAGGCAGGTCGATTTGTTGCTAAAAGTTGCTAAATGACGTTGTGACGTCATTGCGCTATGACGTCATTACGTAATCCCAACGCAAATCTACGCCATTATGTAATACGTAGATATTATTTGAAATACACACACACAGCATTTGTAAAAGTAATTCAAACAACAGTTTTTCATGATCAGATTTTTTCTTTTTTTAATACAACATTGATATTGAACAGTTAAACACTTTTGAACAATTACATTTTGTGTAGGCTATTTTCTTATTAACCAGTGAAACACATGAACTGAACAATTAAAACACTGTGGTAGTTAATATGCTACCAAAATGATCAACAATTATACAAGATAATAACAAGGTGTATCAGTAAATGAACAATTAGGCTATATTGAACAATTGAAGCTAGCATCTTAACTTAAATGTGTTTGTCGATTGCTAGGCACCTCTTCCCAACTCTCTCCATAGAATGGTGTGCTGCTGGGCTGGTTAGCAGTGGTTTCCTCCATTACTTTTCTCATTCACAGTGCAGTCTACACTGTCACCATCAGCCTTGATTCCCCCAGTTCCGGAAAATCAATTCCTTGATCATCATTCTTTAGCTAATTATGGTCTAAACTTCAGTGCAATAACAGCATGGCCTGTAATTTTTTTTTATCAAATAATACTTTTGGGAATGTGTGTAGTACTGACGGCACAGCACGCACGCTGCACGCGAGTTTGTTTGTGGCCTGCTTAGCACTGCTTATTCTCATACGTTCAACGTTATAGTCATCGTTCATAGTTATATCCTTTGTAATTTTACCGCGTCGTTCATAGTTATATCCTTTGTCATTTTACCGCGTCGTTCATAGTTATATCCTTTGTCATTTTACCGCGTTTCAGATTCTTCCACTTTTTCTCCCGTTTCATCTGCGTGTATTTTACCGGTTGCTGCTGACACCTAGCTAGAGTCTGTGTTTGTAGCCTTTAATCCTTAAACATCTGCCATTTTTAAGCACGCATCAGGTCTTCCCGTATTATTCTCTTATCGGGATTCAACTGCGCGCATGTTCCACCTGCATCCGCGTTCTATTTTTATCGCGATTAAACTGCATGTATTTTTTCAGCGCGCACCCGTTTTTTCTCCTCTGCAGTACACAGATTATTGCATCGATCTCAAAGCACCGCTTACCAAGAACAACCACCATCAACAACAAACAATTATGTGAGGGATTCAAATCAACCTCAAAACCCTCACCGCTCAGGAACAACGAACAATTTGCGGTAAGTCATGGCATCGGCTCATGTTATTTGTTCATGCATTGCATGTCACATGTTTACAATAGCCTCCTCCATCAGCAGTGAGGGATTCACTTGTGATAAATGTAAGGAATTAGTCAGGCTGACTGAGAAGGTTAATGAGTTAGAGACTCCCATCCGAAAGCTAGTAGAGGTCAGTGAGAAAGAGAAGCCGTTAGATACTGTTTCGTATGAGGGCAGTACAGAGAGCAACACACACACTTTGGTTCCGGCTATAGAGCCCCTGCAGCAGGGCATTTGGGTGACGTCTCGGCGGCATACTCGTTCAGCAAAGAGACACCACTCTCCCGTTCCTGTTAGGGTTTCCTATAAATTCTCCCCACTCAGTGATACACCCACTGAGAATCATATTGAAAGAGCCCTTGTTATCGGTGATTCTATTGTAAGGAATGTGGAAATAGAGACTCCAGCCACTATTGTTAATTGCATTTCGGGGGCCAGAGCGTCTGACATCAAATCAAATTTACAATGCTGGCTAATGCTAAACGTAGATTTTCTAAAATTGTTATCCATGTCGGCACTAACGATGTCCGGCTTCGCCAGTCGGAGATCACTAAAGATAATGTTAAAGAGGTGTGCAAATTTGCAAAAACGATGTCAGACACTGTAATATGCTCTGGTCCCCTCCCTGCTCGTCGTGGTGACGAGGTTTATAGTAGATTAGTGTCACTGAATGGCTGGATGTCTGAGTGGTGTCTGCAGAATAAAATAGGATTTATAGACAATTGGAAAAGTTTTTGGGGTAGACCTGACCTGCTAAAGAGAGACGGACTCCATCTCTCCAGGGAAGGTGCCGCTCTCCTCTCTAGTAATTTGGCTCATAGACTTAATAATGATATTAATTGACTAAATGGGGCCCAGGTCAGGAAGCAGACAAACTGGTTAATCCGAACATCTGCTAGCTGCCATGAGACGTCACACAGGTCACATAAACTACAACACAGAGACTGTATCACCTAGATATCTCATAGAGACTGTGTCTGTTCCCCGAACTACCAAACACAATACCCTCACTAAATCAATTAGAAAAAATTTGATTAAGGTCAAACGTGAACAAAACAAACAAATTAAAAATGTACATCATATAAAAATAGGGCTACTAAACATTAGATCTCTTGCTACCAAAGCACTAATTGTCAATGAAAGGATTACAGATCATAGATTGGATGCGCTCTGTTTGACTGAAACCTGGCTTAAACCGGATGAATATATTAGTTTAAATGAATCTACTCCCCCAGGTTATTGTTATAAACATGAACCTCGTCTGAAGGGTCGATGAGGTGTTGCTACAATTTACAGTGAAGTTTTTGGTGTTACTCAGGACAGGATATAAATGTAAGTCTTTTGAACTAATAATGCTTAATGTGACACCGTCAAATACAAATATAAATAAAAAAATCTCTGTCGTCCTTTACCCTTGCTACAGTGTATAGATCACCCGGGCCTTATTCAGATTTCCTTAGTGAATTTGCAAATTTATCAGATCTTGTAGTTACTGTAGATAGAGCCTTAATTGTTGGTGACTTCAACATTCACATAGATAATGAAAATGATACATTGGGATTAGCATTTATCGATATTCTCAACTCTCTTGGAGTCAACAAAATGTAACAGGACCAACTCATTGCCATAATCATACGCTAGATTTAATTCTTTCATATGGAGTTGATATAGAAATTCTGCAGCAGAGCGATGACATCTCGGATCATTACCTCGTCTCTTGCATGCTGCAATCAGCTAATGTTACTCAATCTACACCACGCTATCGTTCAGGTAGAACTATTCTTTCGACCACTAAAGATGACTTCACTAATACTCTTCCAGATCTATCTCATATACTCAATAAACCCCAAAGCCCAGAAGAACTTGATGAAATAACAAAAAATTTACACCCTTGATGTTGTCGCCCCACTTCGATTAAAGAAAATTAACGAAATAAGCCCTGCACCATGGTACAATGATCACACTCATGCTCAAGAGAGCAGCTCGGAAAATGGAGCGCATGTGGAAAAATACAAAATTAGAAGTATTTCAGGGTGCATGGAAGGATAGTGTCTGTAGCTACAAACACGCACTCAAAGCTGCCAGGTCAGCATATTTTAGTAAACTCATAAAAAATAACCACAACAATCCTAGATGTTTATTCAGTACTGTGGCTAAATTGGTTAGGAATAAAGCCTCAACCGAACCAGATATTACGTCACAGCTCAAGAGTAATGACTTCATGAATTTCTTTACAGATAAAATTGAAATAATCAGAAATAAAATTGGAATTATGCAATCATCTGTCATAGCACCTCAGAAAACAGTGTCGAATAATTTCCCTCATGTGCAACTTCAATCCTTCGCTATCATAGGTCATGAAGAGCTAACAAAACTTATCGAAACATCAAAAGCCACAACTTGTTTGTTAGATCCTATACCAACTAAGCTCTTAAAAGCGGTATCGCCTGTAATATCAGAACCTCTTCTTAATATCATTAACTCCTCGCTATGCTTAGGACATGTCCCAAGAAACTTTAAAATGGCAATTATCAAACCGCTAATTAAGAAGCCACAACTTGATCCTGGAGAACTTGCTAATTATAGACCGATTTCAAATCTCCCGTTTATGTCAAAAATACTAGAAAAGGTAGTGTCCTCCCAAATATGTTCATTTCTACAGAGAAATAGTATATATGAAGAATTTCAATCAGGATTTAGGCCTCATCACGGTACAGAGACTGCACTTATCAGAGTTACAAATGACTTATCATCTGATCGCGGCTGCATTTCTCTTCTAGTGCGTTTAGATCTTAGTGCTGCATTCGACACGATAGATCACGACATTCTCTTGAATAGGCTGGAGAATTATGTTGGAATTTGTGGAGTGGCATTAGCATGGTTTAGGTCATATTTAGCAGACCGCTACCACTTTGTCTATGTAAATGAGGAATTGTCAAACCAAACAAAAGTAAAATATGGAGTGCCACAGGGATCAGTTTTAGGGCCTCTGCTTTTCTCCATGTATATGCTTCCCCTGGGAGATATTATCAGGAATCGTGGAATAAGTTTCCACTGCCATGCTGACGATACACAACTTTATATTTCTTCAAAACCTGATGAGATTTCACAATTCTCAAAATTAGCAGAGTGTATCAATGAAATAAAAGATTGGATGGCCAGAAATTTCCTTCTACTCAATTCTGACAAAACAGAGGTTCTAATTATTGGACCAAAAACCTCTAAAAATAAGCCACTAAAATATAATTTGACTCTAGATGGATGTAATGTTACATCATCTTCAACAGCAAAGAACTTAGGTGTTATATTTGATACCAATCTGTCCTTTGAAAATCAAATTACAAATGTTTGTAGAACAGCATTCTTCCACCTAAGAAATATTGCTAAACTAAGGCATATGCTCTCGGTTGCTGATGCCGAAAAACGAATTCATGCGTTCATGACCTCAAGACTAGATTATTGTAATGCATTATTGGGAGGATGTCCAGCAAGATCAATAAATAAACTTCAATTGGTTCAAAATGCAGCAGCCAGAGTGCTGACGAGAACCAAGAAATATGATCATATTAGCCCCATTTTATCATCGTTACATTGGCTACCTGTTAAATTCCGTATTGATTTTAAAATTCTGTTAACTACGTACAAAGCTTTGAATGGTCTAGCTCTGCAGTACTTAAGTGATCTTCTAACACGTTCATTAAGATCGCAAAATTCTGGCCTATTAAGTTCCTAGAATATCAAAATCCACTAAAGGAGGAAGATCCTTTTCATATTTGGCTCCTAAACTATGGAATAGTCTCCCAAACACTGTTCGAGATGCAGACACACTCTCAGTTTAAGTCTAGACTAAAGACTCATCTATTTAGCCAGGCATACACCTAATTTATCCCACAATTAGGCTGCTTTAGTTGGGTCTGCCGGAACCAGAAACCAGAAACATTGAGCATGATCTCTAACTCTGCAATAAATTCAATGGCATCTACGCTTACATCTTTTTATTTGTTTCCCTGTCTCAACCTCGGGACTCCTATCCTGAGGTCACCAGAACCGGCTGGATCCAGCACCATTCCTGCTTCATGTTGGACTCCACTGCTACATGTCGCAGAATGATGATGACTAAATGCAGCCGGTGCCAGTCAAACATCACTTCAATCTATTATGACGGACTTCAGAGGATGAAATTATGCCAACTCCAACCTGCATCACCTCGGTCTATTTATGGACTACGATCCTGAAATGAAATGCTTAGACTAACAATTGCCAACAAAAGCCTTCATCAGCCAATTAACAAGGACAATTGCATCTATGTGAACTTCTGCAATGAATCAAGATGGACTTCAAAGACTTTGGTCATTAATCTTACAGTTCAAACACAATCTACGTTTAATCAATGACCCTTATCACTTAGTTTAATAATTTTAAACCATGATTTTACCTATACATAATTAATATTTACATTACATTCATAATGTTAGCCAGAGGGGAACTGGCCCTCACAGTGAGTCTGGTTTCTCCCAAGGTTATTTTTCTCCATTAATCTACATCTTATGGAGTTTTGCGTTCCTTGCCACAGTCGCCTACAGCTTGCTCACTGGGGTTGTTAATACAATTATCATTTAATTATTTATAAACACTTAAAATTCGTATTTTATCTAAATTACACAATGATGATTAATCGACTTTATAGACATTACAGTTCTTATCGTCTGTTAATGCTAATATTCTGTAAAGCTGCTTTGAAACGATGTGTGTTGTGAAAGGCGCTATACAAATAAAATTGACTTGACTAGTACAACAGCTGACGTATCCTTTAACCTCAGGATTCTACAAGAAGCCAAAATGGTACAAAGGGTGAAATCTGCTGTTACTTCATTAAATGTGCATTAACGCAAGTCCTCTTAAAAAGAACCAAACTACATACATTATATAAAAAATAAAGTGAAAGATAGTGGAAAAAAGTGTTACATTGCACTCACATTGTGTCGGTTCACAAATATGATATGTGATTAATAAAAAAATATATTAAGGAAATATTTTTTTTGTTATAACAATGATCACAATAATGATGATACTTATAATTTTCTAATTATTATGCAATAGTACCATATTCCTTTACTAATTTCTTAACTTGCACGTGGCAATGCTATGCAGTCTGATTAAAACCACAAGGCTAGGAGTGGTGGTGGCGTAGTGGGCTAAACCACTACGCCACCTGATTAACTAGTAATCAGAAGGTTGCTGGTTCAATCCCCACAGCCACCACCATTGTGTCATTGAGCAAGGCACTTAACTCCAGGTTGCTCCGGGGGGGATTGTCCCTGTAATAAACGCACTGTAAGTCGCTTTGGATAAGCATCTGCCAAATGCATAAATGTAAGGCAAAAAACTGAATGAAGACCATAACGTTTCTGTTTGTAGTTGATTTGACAGTGGCCTTTTAATGCAGTGAAATGCCCTTATCCACACTTTTGTCCTCAAAAACCCAGTGCTGTGGGGTTACTTTAGATTTTGATGGTAACTGTAGGTGGCCAAGCATATTTGAAATTACACAAATGTGCAATTTGTTAATCTAGGATGCAGTAAATATAACAAACTCCGTGTACATTAGCACACCAAAATGAACTCAGAGCACATCTGTTAACTCTGAAAACACTGCATCATAATCCGCATGCATGCTCAAAGTATTTGTACTACACTACAGACAGAAACAAACTAAAACCACTGAAAACATCATATCATGAGCCTCATGCATACATTGAGTACGTGTAATGCACTACAGTAAACAGAGCTGCACACACAGTACCCATAGTGAGCATTATGTGTCTGTGAAGCAGTTTATAAGATGGAGGACAGGAAACAGGTCTTCAGCATACAGTAAGCTTTCTTTAATTCTCTTTTAGCAACAGCAATCGAATACACATAGCACAGTAGGGACTTCAAACGCGGGGTTTGTTGTCGATCTCTCTCTCCCTCTCCTCTGTCGCTGCTGGCTTTTTAACCGCTCTCCTCACTCTACTGCAATTAGAGACAGGTGTTAGACATAATTTAGCCCAGGTGTGAGCGCCCTTACCGCTCTTCTCTCTCGGACGGGCGCTTGACCACGCCCCCGCTGCCACATACCCCCACCGCCCGACTCAGGCCGGGGCGTCATCCGGCCTGCCTACCACTCCCCCCCCATTTCTGGAGAGGAAGTCGGCGGCAGCCATCTGCACCCCCGGTCTGTGGACCACCTTGAACTTAAAAGGCTGGAGGGCCAGATACCAACGGGTGATCCGGGCGTTAGTATCTTTCATGCGGTGGAGCCACTGCAGTGGGGCATGATCCGAGCAGAGGGTGAAGGCCCGCCCCAGCAGGTAGTACCGGAGGGTGAGGACCGCCCACTTGATGGCCAGACACTCCTTCTCCACGGTGCTGTACTTAGTCTCCCTTAAGGAGAGCTTCCGGCTAATGTACAGCACCGGGCACTCCTCTCCCTCCACCAGCTGCGAGAGTACGGCCCCCAGCCCTCTGTCTGAAGCGTCCGTCTGTAATAGAAAAGGGAGAGAGAAGTCAGGTGCATGCAAAAGCGGCCCCCACAAAGTGCAGCTTTAATCTGCGTGAACGCCTGTTGGCACTGCTCCGACCATTGGACCGGATCTGGAGCCCCTTTTTAGTGAGGTCAGTCAGCGGGCTGGTGACGTCCGAATAATTAGGCACAAATCTTCTGTAATAGCCAGCCAGCCCCAGGAACTGCCTCACCCCCTTTTTGGTCTTAGGTCTAGGGCAAGTCGCAATCGCCGCGGTCTTATCAATTTGGGGACGCACCTGGCCATGACCCAAGTGGAACCCCAGATACCGTACCTCCACACGCCCAACCGCAGCACTTCTTGGGGTTTGCTGTGAGCCCGCCGCCGCAGCGATCTCAGGACGGCCCTCAGATGTTGCATGTGCCGCTGCCAATCATTGCTATAAATGATAATGTCATCTAAATAGGCAGCGGCGTACGCGGTGTGCGGTCTGAGGATCCGATCCATGAGTCGCTGAAACGTGGCTGGTGCCCCAAACAAACCGAAAGGAAGCGTCACGAATTGGTGTAATCCAAACGGCGTGGTGAAGGCTGTTTTCTCACGGGACATTGGTGTCAAGGGGATCTGCCAATAACCCTTTGTTAAATCCAAGGTCGAATAAAATCGAGCAGTACCTAACCGATCGAGCAGTTCATCAACACGGGGCATTGGGTACGCGTCAAATTTAGACACCGCGTTGACTTTTCTGTAATCCACACAGAATCGAATAGACCCATCACTCTTGGGAACAAGAACAACCGGGCTGGACCAATCACTGTGGGATTCCTCTATTACGCCCATATCCAGCATTGCATCTAATTCTTCCCGTACTATTTTCTTTCTATGTTCGGGTAAGCGATAGGGGCGGCAACGCACCACCGCGCCCGGCTCGGTCTCGATGTGGTGCTGTATGAGGTTTGTACGGCCCGGTAGAGGGGAGAACACATCCGCAAATTCCCTCTGTAATTCAGAAACCTCTGTGAGCTGCCGCGGTGAGAGTTGGTCCCCACAAGTAACCGGAGTGTTGAGATTGAAGTTTTTGTTTACCTCCGGTCCGAGCTCCGCCCTCTCCGGAACTACCGTGGCCAACGTCACAGAGGCCGCCTGCTCCCTCCATAATTTTAGGAGGTTGAGGTGATAAATTTGACGCGCGCCCCCTCTATCGGTACGTTTAACCTCATAATCGAGATCCCCCACTCGTCGTGTGACCTCAAAGGGTCCTTGCCACTTGGCGAGTAATTTAGAGCTCGATGTTGGGAGTAATACGAGTACTTTGTCTCCCGGTGCAAATTCCCGTAGCTGAGCACCCCTGTCATACAGCCGGCGTTGGCGTTCTTGAGCCTGGAGCAAATTTTCCTGTGTTAGTCGCCCCAGTGTGTGGAGTTTTGCTCTAAGATCAAGAACGAACTGAATTTCATTTTTACTGTTAGAAGGTCCTTCCTCCCATGCTTCGCGGATGACGTCAAGGACACCGCGGGGGCGTCGCCCGTACAGCAGCTCAAACGGGGAGAACCCGGTGGAGGCTTGCGGGACCTCTCGTACTGCAAACAACAGGGGTCTAGCCACTTATCCCAATTCCTAGCGTCATCGTGTACGCAATTTACTGAATCATGTTCTTGAGCGTTTTATTAAATCGTTCCACTAGGCCATCTGTCTGAGGATGGTAAACGCTAGTGCGAATCGATTTGATGCCCAAGAGCTCGTAAAGTTCGCGAAGTGTCCGTGACATAAAAGTCGTGCCTTGATCGGTGAGGATTTCTTTCGAATCCCCACCCGGAGATTATCTTGAAGAGTGCCCCTGCAACACTACGTGCGGAGATGTTGCTCAGAGGCACTGCTTCCGGATATCGCGTCGCGTAATCCACCAGGACTAACACGAAGCGATGTCCGCGTGCTGACCGTTCTAATGGCCCGACGAGGTCCATCCCAATTCTTTCGAAGGGGACCTCGATTAATGGTAGAGGGCGCAATGGCGCTTTTGGGGTGGCCGGTGGGTTTACCAGCTGACACTCACGGCACGCCGCACACCACCTGCGGACGTCACCGCCAATGCCCGGCCAATAGAAACGGGCTATTAGACGGAGAAGTGTTTTCCGTTCCCCTAGGTGACCGGCCATGGGATTATAATGAGCCGCCTGGAAAACCATTTCCCGGCGGCTCCGTGGAATCAATAATTGGGTTACTTCCTCCTTTGTTTGGGCGTCCTGCGTCACCCTGTATAACCGATCTTTAATAAGTGAAAAATACGGGTATGAAACGGCGACACCGGCCGGAGATGTTGACCATCGATTACTCTCACTTGGTCAAAGGCGTGCTTAAGGGTTTCATCCCGCGACTGCTCCAAGGGGAAGTCCCCTCCGAGAATTCCCGGAGAGGAGGAGCGTCCACCTCGCCCCTTCCCACGCCACTCGGAGCAGCAGAGGACGGCCCTGGCTCCGCCTCCCCGCCAAAGCATCGCACATCACACACCCCTTCACTTTCACGCAGGACCCATCCGCACAAACTCCCTCCAATAACTTTCTAAAATTCGGCCAATCCGTACCCAAAATTAGCGGATGGGTGAGGCAGGAACTAACCGCTGCCTCCACACTATGTTTTTCTCCCCTGAATTTGATCGCCAGAGTCACCACGGGATACTTGTGAATATCCCCATGCACACACCTTACCCTCACCAGTTTAGCTGAGCCCAAAGCCTCGGGTTGAACCAAGCGTTGGTGGATGGTGGTCTGGTTACAGCCGGTATCCAACAAAGCTTGGTATGTACCCCTGGATTCTTACCGAATCTGCACGCTCCAGCCCGATCGGGGCAGCCTGTGGAACATCGGAGACCCGCACCACTGCCCCTATTTCCATCAGCGGACACTGATCCCGGAAGTGGTCCGGTCTCCGCACCTCCAGCAGACCGGCCCAGGCGCTGCGGCCGCACCCGTGCTGGCGGGTGCCCCCACCTGAGGAGGAGAGCGGCTGAAGGACGGGGAAGGGCTAGGCGGATGTTCCCAAGGCCGGGAAGCTGGTCTTACAAACGCTCAGCGCCTGTGGGGGCAGGAACGGACCCTGGGGAGAGAGCAGAGCGAGAGGGAAGAGGGGAGGGAAAAAAACAGGGGACGACACAGGGAAGGGGAGACAGAGAGAGGGCTCATCCGCCCTGGGAATCGCCGCCATGTGGTCCTCCGCGAGTCGGACGGCTTCCTCCAGCGACGCCGGGCGGTGGCACTGGACCCACTCGGCCGTCTTCCGGGGCAAACGCTGGACAAACTGCTCCAGTACCACCTGGTCGACTAGTTCCTCGACGTCGCGGTCCCGCGCGAGCAGCCACCTCCGACAGGCATCACGGAGCCGCTGAGCGAACGCAAACGGGCGGTCGGATTTATCGAGCTTCAAGGCCCGGAAGAGCTGGCGACTTTCCTCCGGGCTCCGACCAACCCGCTGCAAGATGGCCTTCCTCAGATCGGGGTAAGCCAGGAGGCTTGTTGCCGGCAGTTGTTGTGCCGCGAGTTGTGCTTCCCCGGACAGGAGAGGGACTAGACGGGCTGCCCACTGGTCTTGGGGCCACCCCCAAATTTCCGCCGTTCGTTGGAACAGGTCGATGAACGCCTCTGGGTCATCTGCCGGCCCCATCTTCTGTAACGCGGGTGGGGGCAATGTGGCGCGGGTGTCCGGGGTCGCGGCTGCGGCTGGAGCGGCCTCCTGGCTGAGGAGGCTCCGGATGGCGTGCCGGTCCTCTGCTTGAGCCCGCATGATCTCGAAGAAGCGACGATCCTGGTCTTGCCGGAGCTCAAGCAGGGATTGTTGGTGGCTCTGATGGAGTGTAGCGAGGGACTGGAGGACTTCCGCCAGCTGGGAGGACTCTACGGGGCGATTCTGTTCCATCCTTTGGAAGATCGGTGTTCCTAATAACTTCCGGGTTTCGGCACCAGTGTGAAGCAGTTTATAAGATGGAGGACAGGAAACAGGTCTTCAGCATACAGTAAGCTTTCTTTAATTCTCTTTTAGCAACAGCAATCGAATACACATAGCACAATAGGGACTTCAAACGCGGGGTTTGTTGTCGATCTCTCTCTCCCTCTCCTCTGTCGCTGCTGGCTTTTTAACCGCTCTCCTCACTCTACTGCAATTAGAGACAGGTGTTAGACATAATTTAGCCCAGGTGTGAGCGCCCTTACCGCTCTTCTCTCTCGGACGGGCGCTTGACCACGCCCCCGCTGCCACAGTGTCATTTATTAGTTATTTATTCAATTAAAATCACAGCACCTACCATTTAATAATCACAATAGGTCATATCATGATTCAAGAAGACATGATTTACACTGACTGGTTTTGAAAACTGTAAATTTTTTACTTTTATTACCTGATGGTCTCCAATCTATTGCATGGATCCTGTAGAAAATCATAAAGCATTTTCACTCCTGATTGTCCAGGGTCATTTCCTCTGTGATCCAGCTCTATCAGGTGTGAAGGAGTTGATTTCAGAGCTGATGACAGAAAACTATAACCCTCTTCTGTAATACCACAGTCTGGAATACTGCAAAGAAAGTGAAAATAATCACATTTGTTATTTGTAAATACATATTTTTGAAAAACATAGTTACCTGAGCTTTTCCAGTTTGCGGTTAGTATTTTCTAATCCTTTCTGCAGCTTCTTCACTCCTGAATCCAGCAAAACATTGTTGCTTAGGTCAAGCTCTTTCAGACAGGAGTTTAACTAATAACTGTAGCAAGAGATGAACAGCTTTTCTCCGATAAACTACAAATCACTGATTCACAGGAAATAAATAATTTGTTGAAACATAGAACTTTGTCAATATTGTTATGAAGGGTGTTGTCAATTATTTTGTTTTTTGGTCACTACATGGTTTCCTTTTCATAAAAAATATTTGTCTTATACTGATAAATATTGACAAGACCAAAAACAACTAAAATAACAGAAAAAAACAAAACAGGCAAATATTCTGAAGAAAATGTTTTTGGTGATTGCCATGGCAAAACATCCTGCCACAATGTCCCACTAAGGGCCTTAGTACACTGCCCCAATGAGCCTACCCCAACATCTCTACAATGTTCTGGAGTGAAGATGTGATCCCACTGATCCATATAAAATTTTACGTTTATGGGATTTTTGCCAGGTGGACATTGTTAGCCCTATTGCTTAAACTCATTGCACACCTCTTTTCTTATTAAGCTGGTCGATTTGACACCTCATTCACAGATGTTGGTCAAACAGTGCTGAAGGAAATGTGCCAAAGTTTTAATTATAAAAGATTGTTTCAAAGCAATAGTAACACCTAAAGCAATTTCCACTAATAAAACCATGAATCCAATTTAATATTCACAAGCCCAATGTGCAATCACCTAAATTAATCACATTCTTGGTCTCTTTACAAATGTTACACAGATTTTACACAAACCATTCCAACCCAAGAAGTTGTAATATTCACTAATGACTTATCAAAGTAGTTTTAGCAAATCAGTCCACTCGATGGCCATCTTTGGAACACTCTTCTTGTGTCAATAATCTTGTGTTCTCAAGATTATTGACAGCTGATGCATGCATCTAAAAGGTGATTGGTTCTTTGACCCATATGGCAGCACTTCCTTTCTAAATCTGTTGACTGCCAGGCATTCAACTATCTCCCATTAATTTGAATAAAAGTGGTCAGTCTCTGCTGAATAGTCTCTGGTCTTTATCAAATATAAATTCTAAATATAGAAACAATACTCACTGAAGTTTGTTGAGTTTACAGTGTTTATCTTCCAGTAGAGCAGGGAGCTGATTCACTCTTGAGTCTTCTAGTTAATGTTTATTCAGATACAGTTCTCTCAGGAACAATGGATTTTAACTTGTAGAACTGAAGTCAGATACTGACAGGCTTCTTCTGCAGAAGAACTTTGTAACAACCTGGAAAGAGGGGAAGAACACATTGACATTATCTGCGCAAATGTTTTTCACAACCTTATACTGCAGAGCTGGCTTTTTACAGCAATGATAATTATATTACATTGGTACATGACACACAATACTCACTTTAATGTGGTCAGTTTACAGTTTGTACCCTGTAGTTTCACTCCTGATTCTCCAGGGTCATATTCTCGGAGACTCAGCTCTATCAGGTGTGAAGGGTTTGATTTTAAAGCTGAAGACAGAGCGTTATATCCTTCCTCTGTTATGCTACAGTCTGTAATCCTGAACATAAAAACAAAATGCATATTTTAATAAAAGTTAGAAATTCCTAATCAACATAGCCATTAAATTATTTTATTCATCACATAGGCAGGGAAATGTTTTTTAAAATTTATATTTGAAAAGATCTCCTGTTTGATGCAAGTAATGTATATATGATCTAATCAGCCATGTGGCAGCAACTTGATGTCTAAAAGCAGGCAGACATGGAAATTTGTCCTTCAAACCAATTATTAAAATGATGCTGTAGTTCTGTGGGGCCTTGCAATGAGAGAGGGCAGAGAAGAATGACCAAAACGGTTAAATTTTTATATCAGTGATGTCAAACTCATGGCCAGTGAAAAACTTCAACCAGATAATTTCTCTCCTGACTGAAGAGAAATTATCTGGTTGGAGTTGTTTGCCAAAACATAGAACTTTGTCAATATTTAAGAAAGTGTTATGAGTGAAAAGGTTGACATGCCATCATTGAGGATCTTGTCATTTGGGAATTTAATAGACACTGTGTATGGCAGTCGACTACACAAAAAGTCTCCTAATATCAGCAAGGAACAGACCCACCCAGGACACAGACTATTTGTCCCCTGGCCATCAGAAAAGAGGTACAGAGCCATCTGTCCCGCACAAACAGACTAAAACACAGTTTCTTGCTTAGAGCTGTAGCTGCCATTACCCTATATATATATATATAGGTTGGGGGTTCAAGCCCCAGCACCACCAAGATGCCACTGTTGGGCCCTTGAGCAAGGCACTTAACTCCAGGTTGCTCCAGGGGGATTGTCCCTGTAATAAGTGCACTGTAAGTCGCTTTGGATAAAAGCATAAATGTAAATGTAAATAAGATGCGTGGATTGATGGTACCAGATGTGGAGGCAATTGAGATTTGTCCTCTGCCAACACGAGGACTTAAGATTGTATTGGCATTCCAATTTGGGGAGAAAATAAAAAAAAAACCCTTCTCTTAGCTCCAGGCAATAACATGCTGCTCCACTCCTCGCTTACATACTCGGACCACTTTACTGAGTTTGGACAGTGCTAGTGAATTTTTTGGTTTCCTAGTCCATAACAGACAATGTTTTCCTTTCATCAGGCTCTTAATGATTTAAGTAATCTTTAGGAATATGTGAAGGCAAACAATGCCTTTTTTAATCAAACATCATTCGAACAGAACATATATTGCACAGGAGGAAAAATTTGTCAATAATTTATCCAGAAGTCTTGGAGGTCCAGACTTAAAAGCCCTTCATGTATTAACCCATACATTTACAATGGCTCCTCATTACTGTGATTAAGTCAATGTAGCTAGTATATATATATACACACACACACACACACTAAATTGTATTTGTTTTGGGGAAAATAGTAATATTAGTGCCACAGTTGTAATAAAATTGTCTTCTAAGTCTAATAGATTGCTTAATTTAAAACTTAACATATTTATACATTTTATATAAAATAGTAAACTCCTGATGCATTTGAGTAAGAGTGATGTGTAATTTGAAAAACTTTACCTCCTCAGTGCCGTTTATAATGTTGGCGCTTTCTGATCAAGAAGTTTGACTTCCTCCACAGTGCATAAAATTACAAAATTCTCAGTAGAAATCAAATTGATTGCATTTATTTTATCATCTGTCGTAATATAGGGAAGCCCGGTGTCTCACTTGCATAATTAATCCGTTCTGTTATACTATCAGTTGACATGCGCGCACTCAAGGAATACAGTAGAATGAAACAGAGCAGATCACTTCACGTGCGCATGTGATTCTGTGACGGCTCACATGAAAATCAGGCTTTAATCGTATAAAATCAACTTTCAGATGAGAAGTAATTTTAGCGCTTGTAAAGCCCTGAATGCAGGATGAATACCTTCAATCAACTCAACACCTGATCTGAAAGCAGCTGAAGCCTGGTTTTCACATGAGCATGGTGCGAGCAATCACAGTACCACTGGTGCATGTGAATTGACACCTCTGTCTTGAGATCACAGGATTTGAATGTATTGTGTTTTAATGGACACACCGTCCCAGTAACATCAATCCAAAACCAACTTCAAATTAGGAAGATTTTTTACATACTGTGCAAACTAATTAATGAAGAATCAAAAATGGACACCAACCTCTTTCTTCCTCAGTATCTTCATGTTTTATTCTCCAGGATTCTGGATCACTCATGTTCTCGTCTTCCTCTTTCACAAACTCTCGTTACCTTACGAAGGTTTTTTCTGAAATACTTAGATAACGATTCTTTGGGAAATGTGATTTAGAGATCAAGTAATTGTGATACAATAAGGTAGCTGGACTACGCCACCGAATTGAAGAGCTGGGACTCTACTAAATTAAATCACTTTAGCTTGCAAGTTCTTTTAGTTTGGCGGGAGCAACACAACAGAATTACCCAAACAACTGTTTAAATATAAAAATAAATTTATTACAGTTTCTTATTTCAAGGATAAAAAGGGCACGCCGTGCACTTGCGCCCTCTCAATTAAACTTTAAAAAAGACTGAACAGCAGAAATACATTCGCAAATTCACTGGAAGTCCGTAGTTAGGCACCCACAATCCGTAAGCGGTTTCTCGAACCAAGTCCATCTCGCAACGAACAGCGGCGTCTACACAGCAGCCCACCTGTCACTCACTCGTGCACGTCAACACAACACTCACGCAAACAGAAAAAAGAGCCGCCAGTATCTCCACAGTAGATAAACACAGCATAAACAACAGACAACACCACGATAGAATAAATATTAATCGTGCAACACTCAATTAGATCACTGCAGTTCGTGAATATGCATATAGATAACGGTGACGGTAGACAAACTGAAACTCTCCAATTTAGGTGAGACGAGGATCTTAATTCCGGACAAGGCAAGGCACACAATTTAACAGGGCATCACTCACCGTTAAACTGGGAGTAGACGAATCTAGCTCCCAGTCTTGTTGGACAATGCTCCACAACACCAGGACAGACGAAGCAGGGCTCCGGGCAGCACAGCAGAGAACAGTAGTGATCCGTAACGCAGCAGAGGCGGCAGCAACCCAGCGCAGCAGAGAACAGTAGTGATCCGTAACGCAGCAGAGGCGGCAGAAATCCAGCAGCCACCGGATTAACAGCAGGACCGTCACTTCAACACTTCAGCTTCAACGCGGCCAGACAATGGTCCATGCAACGGTCGGGCAATGAAATAAAATAAAAAAAAACAATCGCGACTACCATCCAGCAATAAAATGTGGAGAACAGAGCTGCACAACAGGGTTCACGGGTCACAGACACACTGTTGTCAGTTCCTTCGCCTTTTTAAACCGTCTGTGATTTGACATGGCAATTACCAACAGCTGTCCATCTACTAATCAGCTGGAATCCGGGCTTCCGAAAAGTACAGGGGCGTTACCCCACACTCTAGATCATGATCAAGTGTCACAAAAATAAACATGCATCATAAACAAAATCACAAAAGAACACCCAATCAAAAGAAAAAAAAAGAAAAACAAACAGTGCCAAGTACACACGCAAAAACACACATAAAATAAAATAGACCATAGTCTCTCCATATGACATAATACTTTAGTTCCACTAGAGTTTCAGGAAACCCAGCCTTGATCTATTACAACACATGGATGTGTATGTAATACCAAAATGAGTGCAGTAAGAACATTTTAAGCGCCTTTTTTATTTCATTCAGAAAACAAACAAATATCGATTAAAACACACATAAAAAAAAATCATATTAATTTGAATATTTTGACCCATTAAGTACGTTTTCTTTCATTTAAGTAACATTATGTGAGAATGGTCCCCCACTCAAATGCATGTTACATCAAATAAACAAGATTGAGGTAAAAAAACAATCAGATTATATAATTACTTAAAGATGTAATTTAAGAGATTATGTTCCAGACAACAATTAAACCAACAGTCCAGTTAAATATACTCACAAATGTTGTTTAATGCTTTATCAATAGTGTAATTTAGTTCACTTTAACTCAGGGTTGACACTGTGCACTACTTAACAACTCTCAGAAAACTCGTCACAAAGTGAACGGACTGATGAAGACGTCAAAATAAAAGTTAGCAGATTTGAGTGAATTAATGATTAATGTTATTTATAAAATCTATTGGATATTAAAGCCACATGTGGGCTTTACACACAAGTACGGCAAAAGAGAATAATCACCGTCTTGGGAATAATATAGCGATGATAATTCCGATACTTTAAGAGAAAAAGGCGGTTCAAAGGCCTGCTTTATCGATTTACCTGCTTTTTCGAATTGACAATAAAAATTGTTCCCTGATTTGTTCAGCACCTTTAAATGGTCTGCACTTATATAGCACCTTTTTAATCTTAGCGGTATTCAAAGCGCTTTACACTGTGTCCCATTCACCCATTCACATTCACCACTTCCAGCAAGAGGAACAAACAGGTTTTCACGGTTGCTTGGGCTTAATACATGGCTGCAAAAAACCTGCAATATAAAAGGAGTTAACTTCATTGACAACTTCAATCTTTTCTGGAGTCAGAGGCAACTGTTTCGACAGGATGGCCACCACCCAAACAAACTTGGTTCAAGAGTGCTAAAGGACAATATCTACTTCTCCCTCAATCATCCTTCTGCAGTGTGTGCCAATCCACTCAATCTGAATGGCACACACACACCTGGACACAGTATGAATGACCACAGGACTTCACTTCAGCACCTGAATGGACATGCAGTTGACAAATCACACAAGGACAATGATAACACCACTCAGCCACAACAATTTCTGCTCATGGACACAATCTCATCTAAGCCCTGCCCACAAAGTTCACCACAGACAGACTGTGACATATTAGAACTGCTCCAAGATTCAGCACCCAAGGACGACTTTCTGGAAAACACCCAGGGAAACCAGGACAGCATATTACAGCCTCCAATAACACCAGAGCAACAGCCCCTCTCACCAGACACGTTATCCCTCTCTCCAGCATCTCCACATCTGTGTTTCTCAGAGAAAATGGAAGAACTGGTGTATGCTGGAACCAAACTATCCCACTCTTTTGCTGCAAGCCCCCAGATATCAAGCAAAAAACGTCAGGCCCCTCAAGCACCTGCGGGCCCAGCTCGCCCTCCCCCTCCCCCTCCTCCTGTGAGAGCTCTTCGACCTCTGCCACAACGCCAGGGCTCACACCCTCCTCCATCTGCTCGAGGTGAACCAAAAACAACTGATACCAGCTCTCAGTGATATGTGTTGGGTCCCCGCTATGATAACAGTAACTTTCTCAAATGTTTACAAAACAAGCGGGAACCCAGTGTGCCTGTATCTTTCTCTATTGCTGTTCGATTACATGATAGAAAGTCTAAGGCCTTCAAAAGCCGTACAGCAAACCCATCTAATCTAGTCCAAACTAAGATTGCTGTGGGGACAAAAACTGTTAAGTTAGCATTTTTAAACATCCGCTCACTTAAAAATAAATCACTTCTAGTCAATGACTTAATAAGCACATACAACCTGGATTTTATGTTTCTAAATGAAACTTGGTTAGAAGACAGCTGTAGTGGAACAGTCCTTAATGAAACATCCCCTCCTAACTTTACTTATTTGAGTGTCTGCAGAGAAGTTAGGAGAGGTGGGGGTTTAGCTGCTCTGTTTAAAGATGTCTATCAATGCAAGCAAATATCATTTGGGAATTACCCGTCTTTCGAATATCTGGGTAGTGTGTTAAAAGGTGCTCCACGCATTTTACTTATCATTATTTACAGGCCTCCAAAATACTCTCCAGCCTTTGCTGAGGACTTTACAGAACTGTTATCAACAATTACCTCAGAGTTTGACTGTTTTGCCATTGCTGGAGATTTTAACATTCACATAGATAATGCAGAAAACAATATGACAAAAGAAATCATAACTGTTTTAAAAACTTTTGATCTGACTCATCATGTACATGGACCCACACACAATCATGGACACACTCTAGATTTACTTATCAGTAAGGGTCTAAACATTTCATCGATTGTTATTAAGGATGTAGCACTGTCTGATCATTTCTGTATTTTCTTTGATATATTGATCTCTCCTGCCATTGAAGCTAGATCTATGTCTGTCAAGAAGAGATGCTTAAATGAGAACACTAGTGTACTATTTATGAAGGTTATATCTTTAACACCAAGTATATCTGCTGACTCTGTTGATTTTCTCCTTGATTCTTTTAACTCAAAAGTTAAAAGTGTAATTGATGATATTGCTCCTGTGAAAGTCAGGAAGAAGAGTGGCAGACAAAAAGCACCTTGGAGAAACTCAACAACAGTGCAAAATATGAAAAGACAATGCAGAAAAGCAGAGCGCATGTGGCGGAAGACAAAACTTGTAGTCCATTATAACATCTACAAAGACAGCATCCATGCTTTTAATATGGAACTAGGCAAAGCTAGACAGACTTTCTTCTCGAATATTATAAACAGCAACTTAAACAACACACGCACTCTTTTTGCGACTGTAGAGAGACTGACAAACCCCCCCAAGCCAGATTCCCAGTGAAATGCTCTCAGACTGCAAGTGCAGTGAGTTTGCTTCTTTCTTCTCTGAAAAAATCAATAATATCAGAAAGGTGATCAGCACATCCTTGAGTTGTGCTGGGGTCAGACAAATCAAACCACAACCTGAGAAAGTAGTTCCTATGTCTGATTTCAAAGAAATTGATGGCAAAATGTTGGAAGAAACCGTACAGCACCTTAAAACATCAACCTGCGCCCTTGATGCACTTCCCACATCTTTTTTCAAAAGTGTGTTCAACTGTTTAGAAGCAGATCTCCTAGAAGTGATAAACTCTTCACTTCTCTCTGGGAGTTTTCCAAACTCCCTGAAAACTGCAGTTGTCAAGCCCCTCTTGAAAAAGAGCAATCTGGATAAGACCATATTAAGCAACTATAGACCGATCTCAAATCTTCCTTTCATAGGCAAGATCATTGAAAAAGTTGTCTTCAATCAGCTGAACAAATTCTTGAACTCAAATGGATACTTTGACAATTTTCAATCTGGTTTCCGATCGCATCACAGCACAGAGACAGCGCTCATAAAGATAATAAACGATATTCAGCTTAAATACTGATACAGGCAAATTATCAGTACTGGTACTACTCGACCTCAGTGCTGCATTTGACACTGTTGATCACAACATACTTCTTGACAGGCTGGAAAACTGGGTGGGGCTTTCTGGGATGGTCCTAAAATGGTTCAGGTCATACTTAGAAGGGAGAGGTTATTTTGTGAGTATAGGAGACCATGAGTCTGAGTGGACGTCCATGACATGCGGAGTCCCTCAAGGCTCAATTCTTGCGCCACTCCTGTTCAACCTGTATATGCTCCCAATGAGCCAAATAATGAGAAAGAACCAAGGGAGGCTCAGGAGACGGAGCCGCAGGAGGCTCTGGGGACGGAGCCGTAGAAGGCTCTGGAGTCTCTGGGAGCAGAGCCATAGGAGGCTCTGGAGGTGGAGCCGTAGGAGGCTCTGGAGTCTCTGGGAGCAGAGCCGTAGGAGGCTCGGGAGGTGGAGCCGTAGGAGGCTCGAGAGGCGAAGCCGTAGGAGGCTCTGGAGTCTCTGGGAGTAGAGCCGTAGGAGGCCCTGGAGGCGGAGCCGTAGGAGGCTCTGGAGTCTCTGGGAGCAGAGCCGTAGGAGGCTCGGGAGGTGGAGCCGTAGGAGGCTCGAGAGGCTGAGCCGTAGGAGGCTCTGGAGTCTCTGGGAGTAGAGCCGTAGGAGACCCTGGAGGCGGAGCCGTAGGAGGCTCTGGAGTCTCTGGGAGCAGAGCCGTAGGAGGCTCGAGAGGCGGAGTCGTTGGAGGCTTGGGGGGCGGAGCCCTAGTAGGCTCGAAAGGATTGGGGGACGGAGCCCTGGGAGGCTCGAGAGGCCTGGGAGGCGGAGCCCTGGCATGCTCGAGAGGCTTGAGAGGCGGAGCCCTGGGAGGCTCGGGCGGAGGAGCCCTAGAAGACTCGGGAGGCTTGAGGGGCGGAGCCCTGGAAGACTCTGGAGGAGGAGCCCTGGAAGACTCGAGAGACTTGAGAGGCGGAGCCCTAGGAGGCTCGAGGGACTTGAGAGGCGGAGCCCTAGGAGGCTCGAGAGACTTGAGAGGCGGAGCCCTGGAAGGCTCGAGGGGCGGAGCCCTGGGAAGCTCGGGAGGAGCTCTGGGAGGCTCGGAAGGCGGAGCTCTGGAAAGCTCGGGAGGCGGAGCCCTAGGAGGCTCGAGAGACTTGAGAGGCGGAGCCCTTGGAGGCTCGAGAGACTTGAGAGGCGGAGCCCTAGGAGGCTCGAGAGACTTGAGAGGCGGAGCCCTGGAAGACTCTGGAGGAGGAGCCCTGGAAGACTCGAGAGACTTGAGAGGCGGAGCCCTAGGAGGCTCGAGGGACTTGAGAGGCGGAGCCCTAGGAGGCTCGAGAGACTTGAGAGGCGGAGCCCTGGAAGGCTCGAGGGGCGGAGCCCTGGGAAGCTCAGGAGGAGCTCTGGAAGGCTCGGAAGGCGGAGCTCTGGAAAGCTCAGACGGCGGAGCTCTGGAAAGCTCGGAAGGCGGAGCTCTGGAAAGCTCGGAAGGCGGAGCTCTGGAAAGCTCGGAAGGCGGAGCTCTGGAAAGCTCGGAAGGCGGAGCTCTGGAAAGCCCGGAAGGCGGAGCTCTGGAAAGCTTGGAAGGCAGAGCCCTGGAAGGCTCGGAGGGCGGAGCACTGGAAAGCTCGAGAGGCGGAGCTCTGGAAGGCTCGAGAGGCTTGTGAGGCGGAGCCCTGGAAGGCTCGGGAAGCTTGAGAGGCGGAGCACTGGAAGGCTCGAGAGGCTTGAGAGGCGGAGCCCTAGAAGGCTCGAGAGGCTTGGGAGGCGGAGCCCTGGAAGGCTCGAGAGGCTTGGGAGGCGGAGTCCTGGAAGACTCGAGAGGCTTGGGAGTCGGAGTCCTGGAAGACTCGGTAGGTGGGGCTCTGGAGAGCTCGGAAGGCGGAGCTCTGGAAAGCTCGGGAGGCTCAGAAGGCGGAGCTCTGGAAAGCTTGGGAGGCTCGGAAGGCGGAGCTCTGGAAAGCTCGGAAGGCGGAGCTCTGGAAAGCTCGGGGGGTGCTGGCTCTTGGACGGTCATGGCTACTGGCACTGGCTCTTGGACGGTCATGGCTACTGGCACTGGCTCTTGGACGGTCATGGCTGCCGGCACTGGCTCTTGGACGGTCATGACTACCGGCACTGGCTCTTGGACGGTCATGGCTACTGGCACTGGCTCTTGGACGGTCATGGCTACTGGCACTGGCTCTTGGACGGTCATGGCTACTGGCACTGGCTCTTGGACGGTCGAGGCTTCAGGCGCTGGCTCAGGGACGGTCGAGGCTACAGGCGCTGGCTCAGGGACGGTCGAGGCTACAGGCACTGGCTCTAGGACGGTCATGGCTTCAGGCGCTGGCTCAGGGACGGTCGAGGCTACAGGCGCTGGCTCAGGGACGGTCGAGGCTACAGGCACTGGCTCTAGGACGGTCATGGCTTCAGGCGCTGGCTCAGGGACGGTCGAGGCTACAGGCACTGGCTCTAGGACGGTCATGGCTTCAGGCGCTGGCTCTAGGACGATCATGGCTTCAGGCTCGCTCACCGTGCTGTGCGTGGGCTCTGGTTCGCTCACGGTGATGTGCGTGGGCTCTGGCTCGCTCACGGTGATGTGCGTGGGCTCTGGCTCGCTCACGGTGATGTGCGTGGGCTCTGGCTCGCTCACGGTGATCGGCGTAAGCCGGGAGGCGAAAGCCTGTCTTCTCCTCCTCCTCCGGGCAGACGAAGTTGGCAGCGCTGGCTCGCTCACCGTGGAAGGCGTGGGCGCTGGATCGCTCACCGTGGAAGGCGAGGGACCTGGCTCGCTGGCAGGTGGAGCTGGCGTGACGGGAAGAGCAAAGGGCGAGCTGCAGGTCGCCACCGCGGGAGGTGAGGCAGGGTCCTCCTCTGCCACGTACACCGTGAGTGACGAGCCGCTGACCAGCAGAGCCTCTTCCACCATCTCCTCCAAAGTCCAGTCGAGCGTTGCCGGTGGCAACCGCTCCCTCAGCGAGGCGTTCAGGTTGCCCCTGAAGAAACTCGCCAGGATGTGGTCCGGGAAGTCAGAGGCCCTCGCCAGCTCGAGGAAGTCGCCGAGGTGGTCCTCGAGAGGGCGGTCCTCTTGTTTGAGGCAAAGGAGCCGATAATTTGCCGAATAGGCTGCTGGATCCATGTGTGGTCTATCGTTCTGTAATGTTGGAGTAACGAGGCAGACGAGGAGTTACGGATCCAAACGCAGTTGAGGCTTTATTGAAACAGAAGATAAACACAAAAGAACAACCCACGATGGGGAAATAAAACATAAAACAGTTAACTAAACACGAAGGAAGCAAACGGAGAACTTGGGCAGGGAACACATACCGGGTTTACACCAAACAACGATAGACAAGGACTGAACAAAGAAACAGGGTATAAATACATAAACATAGGAAAAAAGGGCCAATCAACAAACAGAACTCAAACAAGATAACAAGGTGATTAACAGAAGCAAAAGGCAAACTAATGAGGACAGGTGAAAACAATGACAGAAAACACGAACGCTAACAAAGAGACTATGGAGGGACCAGGGTGACAAAAGTGAAAACAATGAACAAGACTATGGAGGTGCAAGGGTGACAAAAGTGAAAACTAAGGAATAACAAAAGTGACAAAATCACAAACAAAGGGCAACAGTGAGACAAGACAGGGTAAACATAACAAATATATTGCAGATATGCTCACTGAATATAAACCCAACAGATCACTCAGATCATTAGGATCACATCAGCTAGAAATACCAAGGGTTCACTCTAAGCAAGGAGAGTCTGCTTTTAGCTATTATGCCAGCCGCAGCTGGAACCAGCTTCCAGAAGAGATCAGATGTGCTCCTACAGTAGTCACATTCAAATCCAGACTTAAAACACATCTGTTTAGCTGTGCATTTACTGAATGAGCACTGTGCCACTGTGTGTCCAACTGTTTGTACTGTATTTTATTTTATTTTATTCTAAACTGTTTCAATTATTCTTATTTTTTATTCTTATTTTAATCTCTTCTATGTAAAGCACTTTGAATTACCATTGTGTATGAAATGTGCTATATAAATAAACTTGCCTTGCCTTGCCTTGCCACACACCAATGACGGCAGAGCTGCATGTAAGGTGCTAGCCTGCCATTGGGAGCAACTTGGGGTTCAGTGTCTTGCCCAAGGACACTTCGGCATGTGGAGTCGTGTGGGCCGGGAATCAAACCACCAACCCTGCGATTAGTGGACGACCCGCTCTACCACCTGAACCACAGATACCCACCTATTTAAAGTGATACTGTGTGATCTATGAGCTTGATGAATGAGGAGAGGACATCAAATCATTCCTTAAATAAAATCCTCAAAAAGAATGACAAAGAGACATATTCTGGGTATTTTATAATTGTGTTTTACACATACAAGTGCTACTAAATAAATGATTTCTCTCTGTGGATCCTGACTGTGTTCTCATCCTACTGACGAGATAAAAACTGCCACACTTTAAACAAAGATTTGGGTTTTAACTTGTTGGTCATTTCTTAGTTTGTGTAATGAATTATAATTCAGTCAATAATTATTCCACAATAAACTAAGATAATAATAAGCCACTCAAAACTTAGATAGATTATATGTTTAATCCATTTTTATTTAGTATAATGCACAATCAGCAAACCCTAAACTACATTTTAGTACAGCCTTTACTATAAAGTCAAATAAATGACATTAATTATCTCTAATAAAGCAAGATCAAAGCAGCATTAATACACTAGATAGCAGAAATAATGAGACAGTGAGATCTTACAGAACATGTGTAGCTTTAACTGGTCTAGAGACTTCATGCACATAGATTATGTGAACAATCATACTGACAGACTGAGAACATACAACAGTATCAGTCTGATATCAGCTTACATTTAAAAGTTCATGAAATACACATGACAGCTGCACATTCATTTGAGCTTTTCTGAACTGAAACGGTGGTTTTCAAAACTCTGTAAAACATCAAATTCACATGTCGATCGGATTCAACTGGCAGATTTACTTTAAAAACAGAAAATACGGTCACATATTTGCAATTGTTTCTTGTTCAGCAGGCACATGTGAGGCTAAAAATTAAGTATAATATATGCTATCAAATATAGAAAAATAAAAAAGAGAATCAAATCTCACAATATTAAAATTAGGCACAATGTTGAAAATAACCACAAATAAAAATATAATAATGACTAAAAGAAATGGAATGATGGTCATCTGCAAAAACGTAAAGTTAGCTTTTTTTCAAGTGGCAAGCACGAAGCTTAAAATATATGAAGCATGATATATGTTAAAACCTAAATAAAAATGATTCAAAACAAATGAAAACGCAACAATGACTAAAAGTATTCAATGGAATGGTCATTTGGAAACTTATCTTTTTTTGGTAGGCAAGTATTAAGCTGTAAAATATATATGAAGCGTGATATACTGTATGTAAAAAACACAATAAAATGATATAGGAGAAAAATGAGACACAAAGTACAAAATAATGACCAATGTAAAAGAATGACTGAATGTATAAAACTGGAATGGGTTTGAGATTCGAGCATTTCACAATACACTGGAATAAACACTGGCCGATATTTATGAAATCTATCCCTTATACAAATTCCTTGTACGTGTAAGCATACTTGGCAATAAAGCTGATTCTGATTACATATTTATTTAGCATTAATTATATTTGTAATTATCATTTAGCAGCTTTATAATGAATGAAAGCACAAACTTTTCTAATTTATTCCAAATCAAGTGAAGCTCTTCAGTCTTGTTAAGTTTCTCATCTGAAGTGTTAGTTTCAAACACAGCTCGTGTTTATATCGTTACATTGATTAAATACTGTGGCTGTTTAGTGTTCTGAATTCAGATGGTCTTGTTGTACTATTGCTGCACCTCCATCTATAAGAAAAGCCAGAAAGATTGAAGTTAAAACAGGAACAGAAACAGTGATCAGTCTGAAATCTACATGAAGTGTTGATGCAACATTGAAACATTTAAACTGACTTTATTTCATATCAAACACATTTCTAATGAGTGTTTTTATTGGGCTTCAAGATCATTGCCAACCTTTATCTAGAATAAAACACAAACTCGCTTGCCTATCCTGATGGGCAGGTGTGACAAACTATATAGAATCCAGCTTGGCCACAAGCTGGGGCAGCCTCACACTAGTGTCCATGTTGGGGGACAGGAAACTGGGAGATGTAGGATAGGAGAAGGTATGCAGGTTGAAACACTGAAGGGACAGTGGCACAGGAGGGATCGTTACGCCTAACACAGGGGGCACTCCCGTGGATGGGCAGAGTCGCCGTGAATGGAGGCGAGAATCCTGACCGCCTGGGCCGAACTTAAGTCTCCCTCCTGGCTTGGTTCGATGGATGGGCTCGTGCGGTGAATGGTGTGAGCTCCGTGGGAGACTCGGCAGCCACTCAAGCAAGCCCAACTATCATTCAAACGGAAGGGGATATGCAAGTGATCCCTCCCAAACCTGATCGTGAATGCCTCGTGGTTAGCTGATGAGGGCTTTTTGAGCACTTCCGATATGGAGATGGTTACTACGGATGTAGTTGAGGTATGTATTCTATGACCTGGTAGGTGCATTTGTTGCCCGAGCAGCCCATTTTGGGCAGCTATGGTTGCGGCACCGATTTGGAAATAATGACTATAGTTGTTCAGGGATGCCGTATTTGATCTTGGAGATGCCGATGCAGTTTCAGCACCTGGACAGCACGTGCGCTGTTTGTGGTGTAGTAGGAGTTGCTGCATGGTCTGAGCCAATAGAAATCATGGTAAAAAAGCAAACGTAGCATCTGCGGACGACTGCACATAATAGTTGCTAGATTAAATGTCGGGGACATGTGTAAGACAATGTCAGGAAACATGCGTTCGTGTGCATACAAACAACGTCATTTAAAGCTAGTTAGTCATTAAATTAGTAGGCACCTGAAACTGAGTGCCCAGATGAATACCGTAGTGTGAGGTTTACTAACTTAAGCGCATATGGTTTGGAGTCCAATGTAATGCGAGACATTTCATGACTCCATTATTGGCATGGGGTGACTCGTCTCGTTTGACGATGATGTATGAAATCGTAGGAGTTTGTGCCTGAGAGTTGGATTTAATAGATACTATAAGAGCACCGTTTACAGTAGTGTGGTGAATAACACAACATTTTATATTGATGACTTGTAATAAATTCTACAAAAAACTGAAATATTGAAGCAAGGTGCCAAGCTGAATCATACTGCATTGATTTAAACTGATTACTTTAAACTTGGCTGGAGCGTAAAATTATGACAAACTGTTGAACATTTATAAAATCATGCAGTAATTATGTTGTATGTTCAGGCTTGTAAATAAAAGTTTGTTATCAAGGATTCGGGCAAGAGTACAGAAGACTGTCTGTAAAATAAAATGACAGATTGATTTTACCTGCGTGAAGCGTTTGTCGTGATGGGAGGAGGGAAAGTGATGTTATAGTGTAGAGATGAGTGGAAGTTTGTAGCAGCACTTGCTTTGTGTTATCGGGGCTGCGCGGCGAGTTTGTGGAATGATTATTAATGAGTTGGGATGCAACGGGTGTTCTGATATCCATGTTAGAAGTTGACAAACAGAGTCGCTGAATGGATCACGCCCTAAACGAGCTGCGTGAGAACATATGAGCAGATGCGGGGAGTTGTTTCACATGTATGAGGCACAGAAGTAGCCGGTTTGTGGAAGCAGCTTCACGCTAACGGGTCACTCTGGGTGGAAAGATTAGATGAGAACATCTGAACAGTCATAGAGAGCTGTTTCATGTGTGCACGTAGTAGAAGCAGCTTCATATCAATGTTCTGCTCTGACGAATACAGATTAGGAGGAAAGATAAAGTGGTATCAGTCGATGATGTGAAACTAATGAGTCACTTGTATGGGTCTGTTCACGTGCAATGGGCGGGGCCGAATGTCAGAAACTCACATAGAGGTAAGCAGCTGTTTATAAACTCTTACTCTGGCTGTGTGATTGGTCAGATTAAATTAACTTGCTCCTCCTGAACCTTGTTAATAAAACGACATTAAATGGGAAATTGCTGTGAGCGACGTGGTATTTGGCAAAATATTCTCATAAATGGAATGGCGAACATTTTTATGAAGAGTGACATTGTAATGCACATTTATGTCACATTTTTTTTAAATAAAAGAAATTGTTAATTACTCAGTAATTTGATTCAAACCTGTGAAGACTGTGAAACAGAATAAAGGCAAACGATTATTACAGTCACTTGAAAAGACAAAAACTTAGAGAAGGGCCAATTGGAAATGAACTGGGTCACTTATCAAATGTTAAAGATGGGCGATACCATTTATTTTCTTTTTGATTCAATACCAATAATTTCAAGACCAATATCCTCAATACCGATACTTCTGTTAAACTGCATGTATGTGTACTGTATGTGCAAGTATGTGTACTGTATGTGTTCTGTATGCGCAAGTATGTGTACTGTATGTGTTCTATATGTGCAAGTATGTGTACTGTATGTGGACATGTATGTGTACTGTATGTTCAAGTATGTGTACTGTGTGTGCAAGTATGTGTACTGTGTGGGCATGTATGTGTACTGTCTGGGCATGTATGTGTACTGTGTGTGCAAGTATGTGTACTGTGTGTGCAAGTATGTGTACTGTGTGGGCATGTATGTGTACTGTGTGTGCATGTATGTGTACTGTTTGTGTTCTGTATGCGCAAGTATGTGTACTGTATGTGTTCTGTATGCGCAAGTATGTGTACTGTATGTGTTCTGTATGCGCAAGTATGTGTACTGTATGTGGACATGTATGTGTACTGTATGTTCAAGTATGTGTACTGTGTGTGCAAGTATGTGTACTGTGTGGGCATGTATGTGTACTGTGTGGGCATGTATGTGTACTGTGTGTGCAAGTATGTGTACTGTGTGGGCATGTATGTGTACTGTGTGGGCATGTATGTGTACTGTATGTGTTCTGTATGCGCAAGTATGTGTACTGTATGTGTTCTGTATGCGCAAGTATGTGTACTGTATGTGTTCTGTATGCGCAAGTATGTGTACTGTATGTGGACATGTATGTGTACTGTATGTTCAAGTATGTGTACTGTGTGGGCATGTATGTGTACAGTGTGTGCAAGTATGTGTACTGTGTGGGCATGTATGTGTACTGTGTGGGCATGTATGTGTACTGTTTGTGCATGTATGTGTACTGTGTGTGCAAGTATGTGTACTGTTTGTGCATGTATGTGTACTGTGTGTGCAAGTATGTGTACTGTGTGGGCATGTATGTGTACTGTGTGTGCAAGTATGTGTACTGTGTGTGCATGTATGTGTACTGTGACGGTTCAATGAGTGTTTGTGCAGTGAGTGCTCGTGTGTTTTGTCCCTGAGTTATAGGCTGATTGCTGGGGGGCGTGGCTTTACACCTGAACCAGATTATGGTGTTTTAAAAGACACTGGGTCAAACAGAGAGGGGAGGTCGATGGCCCGCGGGTGTTGCTGCAGCTCTGGGAACTTCCAGAGAGCTCACAGGTCATATGGGACACGGAAGAGCACAATCGCTTCGGAGAGTTGATGTGATGTACTTCCCCGGATGACGATCTTTTGATTTAGACTTTTTGATTATGTTTTGGTTATGTTTGGTTGAACTGACATCATTTGAGCTTGCCACGTACAAATACATGCTGACACACTAACTAACATTTATACTGATCCTTTGACACTACATGTTAATTACTTTATGTAAATAAATCTTATGGTTTATGCAGTGATTGTGTGGCGTTTGCGATCTTTGTTGCGATCTTTGAGAAGAATCAGTAACAAAATGGGGGCTCGTCCAGGATAGAGTAATATGATAACAAATGAGAGTTCGTTCGATTAGATATTGTTTAGCTCATTTAGTTGATTAGGTGCTTCGGTTGAATGATAATTTGAAAAAGTTAATCCTTGATTATTCAGTATTATTTTTTGAGATAGATGTAAATTTGTTTTGTGAGTTAAAGGTAGTCGTCATTTGAAGGTAAGTGCATTTTTATTGGGGTACAGATGAAACCTCATTCATTTTTCCCCTAGTAGGTATTAGCAACGCTTTGCGTTGATTTGTTATTTTGCTTTTTTATTTTTGTGCAGGCTTTTGGGTGAAGCACACCGCCGTGGCTACGGGTTGGGCTGTACTGCTCAGTTCGGAACCATCGGTATCTGGTGTTTAATGTCGCTTTGCTCTTGAAAGCTGCATGAAGATTAGGCATAAATGCAGTTTAGTGGGTTGATAGGCAGGGTAGTAGGGGACACGGTGAATGAGTGTTATATTTGTGCCTTACTGGAATTGTAGATGCACTTACTTTAAGTTGAGAGTGTAGGTTAAATCTACGAGAGTAAGAGTTAAAATGACATCCGTTGAAGAATTTGTTAAAGCTCCGTCAGAGGACGTGTTAAATTCGTTTGTGAAGCAACAATTGTGGGAACTTGTAGAGCATTTTCAAATTGGTGAGGTGGATAAAAAGATAAAGAAGAACGAACTTCGTTCTATTGTGAGAGATTGTTTAATCAAAAATAATCTTCTGATTATTCCACAAAAGAAAAAACATGATATTGAAAAGAAAACTCCGTTAGATATATATTCAGGGTTGTCTTTCGAACAGAAGAAAGAGATTTTGCAAATGCAACAGACTCACGATAGAGATTTGGCCCTGGAAACTAAACGGTATGAGTTGGAGATGGAAAAATTAAGAACAGATAATTTACTCAAACAACGTGAAATTGAATTGGCACAAAAGAAAATAGAGCTTGAACAATCAGAACGGGAGTTTGAGCTGCAGGCGGAACGTTTGCAATTAATAAAGGATGGTCTATTACCATCAGAGGGTGGTAAAAGGTTACATTTGTCTGACAGTTTTGACTTTGCTGGTAATTTAAGACTCCTCCCTAAATTTAACGAACATGACCCTGATGTTTTTTCTCTTTATTTGAGACTGTAGCGGAAGAAGGCAAATGGCCAAGTGCAGTCCGAGTTATTATGCTTCAAACTGTCATTACAGGCAAAGCACAGGAGGCATACGCATGCGCTTACGATGGAGGACAGAAGGAACTATGATAAGGTAAAAGTGACTATTCTAAAAGCGTATGAGTTAGTTCCTGAGGCATATCGCCAGCGTTTTAGAAGTTGGAGAAAAGGTGAGCGGCAAACACATTCTGAGGTGGTAAGAGAACTTGTTTCACATTTTGATCGTTGGTGCAGTGCTTCCGATGTTGATAATTTCGAGAAGTTGCGTAACTTGGTTATTTTAGAACAATTTAAGAACATTGTTCCTGACTATATTGCTACATATATAAACGAAAATAAGCCAAATGACGTGAGTGAAGCTGCAGTCTTGGCTGATGATTACATATTGACACATAAGAACGTGTACCAAGAGGGTCGACCAGAGCGTCAGTATGGTAACTTTAGTGAAAATAGAACGGCATCAAAGAGATTTGAACAATCTTATATTTCAAATTTTGAGAGGAGAAATCGTGGGAAGAGTGACCGAGACTTGGTATGCAATTATTGTTTCAATGTTGGTCATTGGAAAAATAAGTGTCCTATTTTGGCCTCAAAGTTGAAATGTAATCCAAAGAGTAACACGAATGCAAATGTTAGTCCTGTATTGCTGACGGAGACTACAGGAATTAATGATTTTGCGAGTGGTGCTTCTATGGAAGTAGGGAACGCAGTGTCTGAGTCAAAGAGTGATGGTACAATACAGTTTGCACCATTCATTACGGAGGGGTTTGTTTCTTTGATTAATTCAGATAAAAAGTTCCAGTTAAGATTTTGAGAGATACCGGAGCTTCAGAATCCTTTATTCTTGAATCGGTCCTGCCTTTTTCTGATGTATCTAGTGAAGGGAGGAACGTTTTAATCAGGGAATTGGATTACAGACTCTTTCTGTCCCTTTGCACAGGATGAACTTGACTTCAGAGTTGGTCTGTGGAGAAGTAACCTTGGGAGTCCGTCCATCCTTGCCAGTGGATGGTGTCATGGTAATATTGGGGAATAACTTAGCTGGAGATAGGGTATGGCGAGAGGTAATTCCACCACCTGTGGTAGTGCCCACTCCGTTGATGGAAAAGTCTGATGTGCTAAAGCAAGAATTCCCTGAGGTATTTGTAACGTGTGCAGTAACTCGTTCGAGGAGTCGTGAGGAATCTTGTGAAGAGAAAGAATTGTTTAATTGTGTTGTGCGGGTTTGTCTACTCTTTTTCCTGTTACTCATAGGGAGCTTATGACTGCACAACAGAACGATCCTGGGTTACAACAACTGTTTGAGAATGTTATTCCATCGCAGGAGATAAGAAGTGCTGCCAGTGGATATTTTATCCAAGATGAGCTACTCTTGAGGAAATTTATTCCCTGTGCTGAAGGGTTTGATTGAGGAATCTGTAATTCAAGTAGTGGTGCCAAAGCAATTTCGAGAGGTGGTAATCGCGAGTTTCACATGGTGAAGTTGCTGGTCATTTCGGAGTAAATAAAGCGTATAACAGAGTTTTGAGACAGTTTTATTGGCGGGTCTGAAAAAAGATATTTCGGCCTTTATTAAAACATGTCATACCTGTCAGTTAACAGGAAACCGAATCAGTCTTTGAGACCGGTGCCTTTGTGTCCTATTGTGGTCACAAGTAAACCCTTTGAGCACCTAATAATTGACTGCGTGGGTCCATTACCTAAATCTAAATCAGGTAATGTATATTTGCTGACTGTGATGTGCCAAACAACTTCGATACCCGGCAGCGTATCCGATTAGAAGAATTACAACTAAAGCAGTTGTGAAAGCGTTAACCCAATTCATCTCTATTTTTGGGATACCGAAGATTATTCAGAGCGATAAAGGGTCTAATTTTACTTCACGTATGTTTGCTGAGATTTTGAGAGTGATTAAGGTCAAGCACAATCAATCAAGCCCATATCATGCCCAAAGTCAAGGTCGCTTGAGCGGTTTCACCAAACATTGAAAGCGTTACTACGTGCTTACTGTGTGGAGTTGAATTGTGACTGGGAGGAGGGTTTACCCTGGTTATTACTTGCAGCTAGAGAGGTACAACAGGAGAGTTTGGGTTTTAGCCCGAATGATCTTGTATTTGGTCACAGTGTACGGGGTCCTCTTTCTGTTTGGAGGGAAGGATTGGTTGAAAAGGATCCTCCTCAGAATTTGTTGGAATATGTAGATGGTTTCCGTAGACGCTTATTTTTAGCTGGTATGAGTGCTCAGAAAAATCTTGTCGGAGCACAAGATAAGATGAAGAAACACTTTGACAAACATATTGAATGCCGTGTTTTTATGCCGGGTGATCAGGTGTTGGTTTTGTTACCTTCATCTGGATCTCCGCTTTGTGCACGATTTACTGGTCCGTTATACTGTTCTTAAAAAAATGACTGACCAAAATTATCAAATTGCAACTCCAAATCGGCGTAAGGCTAAACAGTGTTTTCACGTAAATTTACTTAAGCCTTATCATTCTCGTAAATCTGACACTCAATTGGTTAAGCCAGCTGTTACTGTTGCTGCTGTCCCTCTGGATACTTTTCAACCTTTTTCTGTAGAGGGAGGGGAGGATGTGATTGTACCTGGAGACTGTGTTTTGCTTCCAAGGTTAAAGAATTCAGAGACCCTTCAGAGTCTAGATGCATTGTTGGCACATTTGTCAGAGTTTAAAAAGTCAGAATTGATAGAGTTGTTGTTTGATTTTCCTAGTTTGTTTGCAGATGTGCCCACCCGTACGCATTTGATCCAGCATGATGTGGATGTGGGAGAGGCGAGACCTATCCGTCAGCGTTTTATAGGGTTCCTATCAACAAGCGGAATGTGTTGGAGTCAGAGGTTCAGTATATGCTTGAGAATGAGATTGCTGTTCCTTCATGCTCCAGTTGGGCTTCACCATGCTTGTTGGTAAAAAAACCAGATTCTACTTATAGATTTTGCACTGATTACCGCAAATTAAACGCTATTACTAAACCTGATGCTTTTCCACTTCCTCGAATGGAGGATTGTGTGGATCAGGTGGGGTCTGCGAAGTTCGTAAGCAAATTAGACCTTCTAAAGGGATATTGGCAGGTGCCTTTAACTCCCAGAGCTCAAGAGATAACTGCATTCATTACACCATCAGGGTTATATTCTTACTCTGTTATGAGTTTCGGTTTGAGAAATGCACCAGCAACCTTCCAGAGATTGATGAATAAAGTGGTATTCGGCCTGGAGGGTTGTGCGGTATATTTGGATGATGTTATTGTGTTCAGTGATACATGGGAACAACATTTGGTACATCTCCGTGCGCTTCTGCTGCGTTTAGCTGAGTCATGTCTGACAGTTAACTTGGCAAAATGCGAGTTTGCCAAGGGTACTGTCAGATATTTGAGGAAAGAAGTTGGACAGGGTGAGGTGCGTCCTGTTCAAGCTAAAGTGGCGGCTATTCAACAATTTCCTCCTCCATCAACAAAGAAGGAGTTAATGCGTTTTTTAGGGATGGTTGGGTATTACCGGGGTTTTTGCCAAAATTTTTCAACTGTTGTTTCTCCGTTAACTGATCTCCTTAAGGGTGCTGTTAATTTTGTTTGGAGTACAAATTGTCAGAAGGCGTTTGAACATGTTAAAATGTTATTAACTGTTGCTCCTGTTTTAGCTGCCCCTAGGCTGGATAAGCCATTTAAGATACAAGTAGATGCAAGCCAGATTGGTGCTGGAGCCGTCCTATTACAGACTGGTGAGAGTGGACTTGACCATCCTGTAAGTTTTTTTCTCGTAAGTTTAATACTTACCAAAGGAACTATTCTGTAATAGAGAAGGAAGCATTATCCTTAATTTGGGCTCTTCAGCATTTTGATGTGTACGTGGAGGCGGATTACCTGTGGAGGTTTATTCTGATCATAACCCTTTAACGTTTTTACACTCTTTACAGTCTCCGAGTCAGCGGTTAATGCGCTGGATTCTCTTTTGCAGCCTTACAGTTTAACTGTAAAACACATCAAGGGAACTGAGAACGTAGTGGCAGATGCGTTATCTCGTGTTCCTGAGTAGATTGAATGGTGTACTGTAGGTGTTTTAACAGTCGTTACTATTTTTCTGTGCGCTCTGTTTGTTACCTTAATATGCTTTCAGGATCCAGATTGCGGGAAATAAATTGAGTAATCTAGGAGATTAGAGGTGACTGTGGGAAAACACTGGTAACACGGGAATCGGACTTCATAAAGAATGTTTTGAAAGGAAAGTATGATTTGTTTATTTTATTTTTCAGATTTTTGTTTTAAGTTCTGAGGATCCTCATTAGATATCGGATCTTTTAAAGGGGGGTGTGTGACGGTTCAATGAGTGTTTGTGCAGTGAGTGCTCGTGTGTTTTGTCCCTGAGTTATAGGCTGATTGCTGGGGGGCGTGGCTTTACACCTGAACCAGATTATGGTGTTTTAAAAGACACTGGGTCAAACAGAGAGGGGAGGTCGATGGCCCGCGGGTGTTGCTGCAGCTCTGGGAACTTCCAGAGAGCTCACAGGTCATATGGGACACGGAAGAGCACAATCGCTTCGGAGAGTTGATGTGATGTACTTCCCGGATGACGATCTTTTGATTTAGACTTTTTGATTATGTTTTGGTTATGTTTGGTTGAACTGACATCATTTGAGCTTGCCACGTACAAATACATGCTGACACACTAACTAACATTTATACTGATCCTTTGACACTACATGTTAATTACTTTATGTAAATAAATCTTATGGTTTATGCAGTGATTGTGTGGCGTTTGCGATCTTTGTTGCGATCTTTGAGAAGAATCGTAACAGTACTGTGTGTGCATGTATGTGTACTGTTTGTGCATGTATGTGTACTGTGTGTGCAAGTATGTGTACTGTTTGTGCATGTATGTGTACTGTGTGTGCAAGTATGTGTACTGTGTGGGCATGTATGTGTACTGTGTGTGCAAGTATGTGTACTGTGTGGGCATGTATGTGTACTGTGTGTGCAAGTATGTGTACTGTGTGGGCATGTATGTGTACTGTGTGTGCAAGTATGTGTACTGTGTGGGCATGTATGTGTACTGTTTGTGCATGTATGTGTACTGTGTGTGTGCAAGTATGTGTACTGTGTGTTCAAGTATGTGTACTGTGTGTGCATGTATGTGTACTGTGTGTTCAAGTATGTGTACTGTGTGGGCATGTATGTGTACTGTGTGGGCATGTATGTGTACTGTGTGTTCAAGTATGTGTACTGTGTGTGCAAGTATGTGTACTGTGTGTGCATGTATGTGTACTGTGTGTTCAAGTATGTGTACTGTGTGGGCATGTATGTGTACTGTGTGTTCATGTATGTGTACTGTGTGTGCATGTATGTGTACTGTGTGTTCAAGTATGTGTACTGTGTGTGCATGTATGTGTACTGTGTGTGCATGTATGTGTACTGTGTGTGCATGTATGTGCAAGTATGTGTACTGTGTGTGCATGTATGTGTACTGTGTGTTCAAGTATGTGTACTGTGTGTGCATGTATGTGTACTGTGTGTGCGAGTATGTGTACTGTGTGTGCATGTATGTGCAAGTATGTGTACTGTGTGTGCATGTATGTGTACTGTGTGTGCATGTATGTGTACTGTGTGTGTACTGTGTGTGCGAATATGTGTACTGTGTGTGCAAGTATGTGTACTGTGTGGGCATGTATGTGTACTGTGTGTGCATGTATGTGTACTGTTTGTGTTCTGTATGCGCAAGTATGTGTACTGTATGTGTTCTGTATGCGCAAGTATGTGTACTGTATGTGTTCTGTATGCGCAAGTATGTGTACTGTATGTGGACATGTATGTGTACTGTATGTTCAAGTATGTGTACTGTGTGTGCAAGTATGTGTACTGTGTGGGCATGTATGTGTACTGTGTGGGCATGTATGTGTACTGTGTGTGCAAGTATGTGTACTGTGTGGGCATGTATGTGTACTGTGTGGGCATGTATGTGTACTGTATGTGTTCTGTATGCGCAAGTATGTGTACTGTATGTGTTCTGTATGCGCAAGTATGTGTACTGTATGTGTTCTGTATGCGCAAGTATGTGTACTGTATGTGGACATGTATGTGTACTGTATGTTCAAGTATGTGTACTGTGTGGGCATGTATGTGTACTGTGTGGGCATGTATGTGTACTGTGTGTGCAAGTATGTGTACTGTGTGGGCATGTATGTGTACTGTGTGGGCATGTATGTGTACTGTTTGTGCATGTATGTGTACTGTGTGTGCAAGTATGTGTACTGTTTGTGCATGTATGTGTACTGTGTGTGCAAGTATGTGTACTGTGTGGGCATGTATGTGTACTGTGTGTGCAAGTATGTGTACTGTGTGTGCATGTATGTGTACTGTGTGTGCATGTATGTGTACTGTTTGTGCATGTATGTGTACTGTGTGTGCAAGTATGTGTACTGTTTGTGCATGTATGTGTACTGTGTGTGCAAGTATGTGTACTGTGTGGGCATGTATGTGTACTGTGTGTGCAAGTATGTGTACTGTGTGGGCATGTATGTGTACTGTGTGTGCAAGTATGTGTACTGTGTGGGCATGTATGTGTACTGTGTGTGCAAGTATGTGTACTGTGTGTGCATGTATGTGTACTGTGTGTGCATGTATGTGTACTGTTTGTGCATGTATGTGTACTGTGTGTGCAAGTATGTGTACTGTTTGTGCATGTATGTGTACTGTGTGTGCAAGTATGTGTACTGTGTGGGCATGTATGTGTACTGTGTGTGCAAGTATGTGTACTGTGTGGGCATGTATGTGTACTGTGTGTGCAAGTATGTGTACTGTGTGGGCATGTATGTGTACTGTTTGTGCATGTATGTGTACTGTGTGTGTGCAAGTATGTGTACTGTGTGTTCAAGTATGTGTACTGTGTGTGCAAGTATGTGTACTGTGTGTGCATGTATGTGTACTGTGTGTTCAAGTGTGTGTACTGTGTGTGCGTGAATGTGTACTGTGTGTGCGAGTGTGATATAGTGGATTTTATGTTTATAAATTTTTATTCAAGGGCATTATAGAATTGGTCAATTTTATTTTTCTAATGTTGCTAATATTGTTTAAATGGTTATTGCTGCTTTGTTAAAACAAAGAGTGTTATATGCATTTATTAAATTAATTATTTTCGTTTGGCATACCTGCGTGATGACGTCATCGCATGCTTTAGTAGGTGGCGCCCGTGATGTGCTTCATTCTGAGTAAATACGATGACAATGAAGCAATCACTGCAGCGCTCGATTTATTCATTCTTTAATCTTTTTATACTTCTTTTCAGGTAAGTAAAACACACTTGGGTTTTGAGTATAAACATTGTTTAATGCAATACTGATGAGTTGTGTTACTATATTAATAGTGTGTAATGAGTTTAGTATGTCTCAGCACATGGTTAGCAGGGCTGTTCCTAACCCTATCTCGCAATTTATTATAAATGGTCGTTATGTCGATATTATTTGAGCGTATAAGAGTGCATGATGTTGTTTCAGTTTATGAGTTATCTTAAACTTGCATTTGGGTAATTTAACACTTTCATGTCCGTTAACTGAGTTATGCATTTCATTCGTCTTAATCAATCTGATACGTGACTTTATGGTAGGAAATACATCAGAGACGATGGAGTGAACCGAATATTTCGGCTGCATTGTTGTGTTGTTAATTTCATACTGCCATTTAGAGTAAAAATTGTAAAAATGTTTTCTCTGGTAAAGGACATGAGATTTCAGTGTCACCGTGTCATTTGTAAATGCCACACGTCTAGTGTGATAAGAAATGTTTGAAGTCACTTATGTTTACAGCCAGTCATTACTGTTAAGTGATACATGCACTGATAATGTAATGTACTGAGCATTTGTTATACCTGTATGCCTTTATTAGTTTCATTCGGAGTAAATTAAGCACATTAGCACTATTCTCAGATGATAAACTTCCGGTCGAAGAGCACGCTGGCACGGTTTGGTCGCCGCTTCTCCCTCGGTGTATATCTAACACTGTTGGATGTAATATTAATTTTTGTCGACGTTTATTTGCGCTAGTCAAAAAAGTAGTGCAAAACAGTTGCATTTGCTGACATCTCGTACAAATGCTGCTGACTGCCTGGCTCCGGTTGTAACGTCTTCATTTCATGTCCTTGGCCTGAGAAAACTGTCACTGGTGCTGTTCGTCTCTGATGTGGTAATATGTGCTTTCCTTGGAGGGCCTGTTTATTAACGGGCTAACTACGAGGTTGATCCATGTACACCTCCACGCAGCTCATGTGTCTTCCCCGGTTCGCCCTGTGCTGCCGGTTGTGACGCGCCGATACTCTCTGGCATCTCAGCACTGAGCCTGTTGGTTCTTCCTACTGAAACGTTACCATTCCTTGACCGCGGTGTGTGAAAGTTGTCTCTGGTGACGTCTGTGCCTGCTGTGGTGTTCTGCCTGCTAACGGGTCATCTACAAGGCGGATCACTGTGTGTGTTCGAAATTCAACCTACCAAGGGGGTTTCTAAAATATTGCTGTTAATATGAGGATTAATATGTGTCTCTGGTGGATTCTTTTATGCTCTACTGTCAGTGCCACTTCAGCACTAAAATACTCGGCAGCGGAGCTATTGCGTCTGAACTCAATGATCTTCAGGACTCCGCGGGCTCTGTTTGCCCACCGTGATGTTCTTCTCCGACCGAGATACATCCACCGCGGATCGGGACGATCTTACACATCCAGTAAGTCATCCTCTACTATTAGTTTGATTTGGTCTAAAGTTCGTCCCGTTCCCTCCACCGGCCGTGGAGTTAATCCAAATCATTTGATTCCAGTTACCAAGGCAACATCAAATGCTAGTTTTACTGACTGTTTTAAATGTGGTCTTTTTAATGTTCGATCTCTTACAAATAAAGGTCTGATGCTAAGTGAGTTTATTAGTGATGGTAAACTGGACATTATGTGCCTCACTGAAACCTGGCAACTGCCCAATGACTATTTTCATCTTAATCAAACAACCCCTACTGGTTATACTTACATCAGCCAACCTCGCTCTAGTGGGCGTGGGGGTGGGGTTGCTGTTGTCTATCATGACACGATCAAAGTGAAAACAATCAGTATACCTCCTGTTTCTTCTTTTGAATGTTTGGCTGTTAAACACTATGGCATTCAACCATTGATAATTTTAACACTCTATAGGCCACCTAAACCATCTGATGTGTTCTTAACTGAATTTTCTGCATTAATGACTTCGCTAAATGTCTATTCTCCCAATGTATTACTTGATGGTGATTTTAATATTCATGTTGATGCCACTACTACTTGTTCCTTTGCTGCTGATTTTATGTCATTACTTGATGGTCTTGATGTCTCCCAAAATGTCAATTTTCCCACTCACAACAAAGGACATACTCTAGATTTAGTTTGTTCATCTGGTATTGTTCCCTGCAATGTAACACATGTTGATTTACCTATCTCTGATCACAAAGTTGTTTTATTTGAAGTCTCTGTCCCAGTTTCCAGGTATAAACATCAACGCACCATAGCCTACAGAAACATAAAACACATCAATCCTTCTGACTTTGTGAGCCTCATAAATACATACTCGACTACTGACTCCCTCTGTCCCTCCAGCCTCATCACTCATTACAATGACTGCCTATCTTCCTCTCTTGATGACCTTGCTCCCATTCACACTCGTTCTGTTTCCTTCAACCGCTCGGCACCGTGGTATACACCTGGCCTCCGCCAGTTAAAAAGATGTGGGAGACGCCTCGAGCGCCTGTATAAACGGACAGGCCTTGTTTCTCATGAGCAGGCCTATAAAGATCACCTTTTGCAATATAATAACACCATTTCTGCTGCTAGAACATCTTACTATTCGAACATTATAACCTCTGGAAATAACAATTCTAAGCTTCTGTTTTCTACGGTAAACCGGCTCCTTAAACCACCTGAAAATGTGTTCTCTGACCCCTCAACGGATCTCTGCAACAAGTTTTTAAACGTTTTTCATGCAAAAATTCAAGGAATTCATCACCATCTGCTTAATATTCCTAGCACTCCAGCTCATAACCTGACCTACATAACTGCCCTGCAAGGCTCTGCTTCAATCATCTCCCTCTCAAACTTCACCTTGGCCTCAGAGAACCAGATCAATGAACTTGTCAGTAAATCAAAAACATCTACTTCACAATTAGACCCTATCCCTACCAGTCTTCTTAAAGCATGCCTGTCCTCCATCGCACCATTACTCACTACATTAGTTAATTCCTCCCTCACCACAGGCATTGTACCGTCCACCCTTAAAACTGCTGCTGTCACTCAGGTCCTTAAAAAGCCCAACGCGGATCCCGATGACCTGAACAGCTACCGTCCCATCTCCAATCTTCCTTTTGTCTCCAAGATACTGGAGCACGTCGTGGCGCATCAACTACATCACCATCTCATCTACAATGATCTGTATGATCATTTCCAGTCTGGTTTCCGTGCTAAACATAGCACGGAAACAGCATTGGTTAAAATCACCAATGATCTACTCTGTGCTGCTGACTCTGGTCTATTGTCCATCCTGATCCTACTTGACTTGACCGCTGCTTTTGACACCATTTCACATCCTCTCCTCATTGAACGTCTGGCCAGCATTGGTATCATGGGGGATGCACTCTCCTGGTTCTGTTCATACCTCACGGATCGTCAGCAGTTCGTACAACTCAAACATTTTAAATCGGCCTGTGCGCCTGTGCCTCAGGGTGTCCCCAGGGGTCAGTGTTGGGTCCACTACTCTTCATTATATATCTGCTTCCGTTGGGCATTATCATGAGACACCACAAAATTCATTTCCACTGTTATGCTGATGACACCCAGCTTTATATTTCAACTAAACCTTCTTCTCCCCTTCCACCAACCTCACTTACCAACTGTCTTCAAGACATTCAAATTTGGATGAACACAAACTTTTTAAAACTTAATGCCAATAAGACCGAAGTCATGCTTATCGGCTCCAAATCTACTCTTTTAAAACAGCAAAATCTCAATTTAACCATAGATGAGACCACGGTCCCTCTGTCAACTCAAGTCAAAAGCCTTGGTGTCATTCTGGACAGTTTCCTTTCATTTAAATTTCAGATTAAATCACTTACCTGGGCTTCGTTCTTTCATCTCCGAAATATCTCCAGGCTTAGACCCTCATTGACACAAGCCAGCACTGAAACATTAATTCATGCACTTGTCACGTCTCGTCTGGATTATTGCAACTCCCTACTCATCGGTCTTCCTTCAAAGCTGTTAAATAGACTTCAATTTATTCAGAATTCTGCCGCTCGAATCCTCACTGGTTCCAGACCATCTGATCATATCACACCTATCCTTATCACTTTACATTGGCTCCCTGTGCACTACCGTATTGACTTTAAGATCCTCGTCATCACCTACAAATCACTCCATAATCTTGCACCCAGCTATATTTATGGCCTCCTATCAGGATATGTTCCTACACGCTCCCTTCGCTCTTCCTCAACTGGCCTACTTGTCACCCCCAAATTCCGTCTATCCACCATGGGGGCCAGGGCTTTCAGTTGCGCTGCTCCAAGACTCTGGAATGCCCTTCCCTCCTACATTCGACAGGCAGACACAGTCAAATCATTTAAAAAATTGTTAAAGACCTGTCTCTTTAAGAAAGCTTTTAATCTCTAAAACATTTTTCTATATTGCCATAGTTACCCTCCTGACACTCTTTATAGTGCTTTCTTCGGGCGTTCTTAGCATTTTGCTGATTTGTCATATTTGTAATATGTTTTAGCCTAATATGAATTTAAATGTATTTGTATTTTTAAGTCCTCCGAAACATGTAAGATGTCCTTGGGTATTTAGAAAGGCGTCGGCCAAATAAAATGTATTATTATTATAAATACGACGACAAGGAAGCCATCACTTTTTATACATGTGTACAGTGTTGTGTGTGTGTGTGTGTGTGTGTGTGTGTGTGTGTGTGTGTACTGTATGTGAAAGTATGTACACCAAGATTGAATGGTTTTGTGGACCCAGACAGACCGAAACAGCCGCTATGGCAAAGAGCACGTCTTTTTTCTCGTTCATCTTTGATATGAAGCATTTTATCTACTGATTACATTTATATTTAGTCTTTTCCCTCCAAAATGTTTGTTTTTAGCGGCAAGAAAAGCGATTCGCTGTCAACAGCAATGGAATGGATCCGTGAATGTCATTTATAAACGTTACTTGGCAACCAGTTGTGGGAACGCCCACTAGCGACTTCACTGGCGACCTGCAGCGACAAAGTCACCGGCAGTGTGAACGAGCTTTAAAATTAGCAACTCTGCGGCTAAAATATCAGCAGTGTGGAAATATTTTAAACAAGAAAGCGAAAACTGCAACATCTGCAATGTTGCAGATGTTGTGACTTGTTTCGTGAGGCGGTAACAATAGAGATGCGTTCAATACGACTAATTTGATACAACATCTTATAATGAAGCGCGCGACGGAATACGGCGAGTTCAGTCAAACACATACAGCTGCTGCGCCGAAGCAACAAACACTGGACAAAACTTTTAAAAGGAAGGAAAAATATCCTCGAGGGAGTGAAAAAGCCAAAAAGATGACAGAGAAAGTGTTTGAGTTCACATCTCTGCGGTGGAGAATGCGGGTTTTCCCGCCTCACCAGATCTGTACAGTGAGGTTCATCACAACACACGAGATGATTTAAATGTGACTGTTGTTAGTTTTACAGCAGATATTTGGATGTCATTGATCACCTCACTGCACACGGGATTAATTAATCGTGTAATATTAAACCAGTTTCATGAGTCTCATACAGCCGATCATGTAAAACACGTCAGAAATAAACAAGTACATGTGATTTTACTTTCGTTTTATTCAATTCATGATTGTTGATCTTGGGCCTGTTAAAGTGTATCTGAATTAATGTTTTGTTGTGATTATTCAAGTCGAGCTGTTTGATTATATTCATCCATATAGAACTCGCTGGATTTATCCTGAATATTAAAGTTAAATAAACTATTACACATTCGAAGTAGAAGTTGATTTTATCTGTGAGTTTATAAAAAAGCTGCACTAAGTTAAATGCATTCATCTTTTAGTTCATTTGTTTCCTTAGTTATTTTTGTAAACAAACAAATAAACAGTCTGCAGCTCCATTATGGAGGTAAATACAAGTATCGGATCGGGACTCGGTATCGGCAGATATTTAATAAAGCTGATCGGGACATCTCTAGAATGGACAGATTAAATGAGACTATAACACACTAAAACAATCATATTCAATAATCACAAACATCCTGTTATTGCTGCTGACAGTAAACAGATGTTATTTGGACACATTTGATCATTTGTGAGTTTTCTACAGACAGAGAGATGCTGTTCACACAGAAGTTCATGATCGTCATCTATTATTAATATTCATCACAGACTCATTAAATACACAAACTTTCTCAAATTCAACAAAATCTTCAAACATGGATTATTTTTATGATTTCTTTTCAAAAGATTTATTTGCACAATAAAGTTCATTATTTTTCCTCTTTGCTGTGTCTGCTGTAGATAAAACTTACCTTTTAGATTTCTTAGTTCAGAGAGCTTGCAGCAATGGAAAATGGAAATTTTTACAGCAGCGATTGTACATCTTAACAGCAGAAGCCTTGATCTTGTGGCGATACCAAAAAATCCCAATCACCACGAGCAGCAGAACAGCAACAGCAGTACATATTCCTGCTATAGCACCTGGAGACGGACGCGGATCTGGAACAACTGGAGATCGTTCTGTTGTAATGAGAAAGACAGACGGTCATTAGTGTCACTGAATCTGATCCATGAATCATCAGAACTAGAAACATTTGTCTGCTCGTATCATAAACACCAAACCAACATCTGTTTTAAGTATTAAATATAAAAATCAATTGAATAATGTAAAGATGAATTGAATATGATCCCGCTATAGTTTAATACAGAAGTGAAATATGGACAGATTATAGATTATATCCACTTGTAATCTTCTGAAAACACCTGAAACGATCAGAACTGAATCCAGAGATCATCGACCTTCATCAAACTCTGGAAACTTGACCAGCCCTTTACAAACACAAACATCAAACTCACTCGTCTCATGTTTCATTACCTCAATGTTCAGAAACAATTCAGTCCAAAACATCTGAATGTCTGAAAATAAAAGAGCGGTTCATGCAAGAAGACGTCCAGTACCGGTCAATCCGTTCAATCTGAAACTCTTCACAGGATTGAGCGAAACTCACATTACAGACCATGTTTAGTCCAGATTGCTGTTAGTGTTCAATCAGATATTAGCTTTTAGGGTTCATTTACTTTTTCTCAGGGGTGAGAAGTCATCCATGTTCTCCAATAGAGCTTCAACTAATGATTATTTGATATTGGATTAATCTTATGATTATTAAAATGAATATTCTGGATTATTGCAGCGATCAATCACGAGCTCTTCACCGATTATTCAACTTGTGCCGACATTAAAGGTTTTATTAAACGTAAAATGTCATTATGGATGTTTGATGTTCAGTTTCATGAGGGTGGAGCTGAACTGTAAATGTCTTCCTGTGTGACGGATAATATGAGAATGATTGTTCATGTTTTACATAAATCATGCCATTATTACTGGCTCTTCATCATCTCCATTAATCCTTAAATTATACAGTTTACTGCTTTTGAACAACTGAAACTGATTTATTTTCTTTTAATGAAATCTATCAAATCTTTCTATTAAACTAATTGATTTTCTGGCTTGTTTTCACATCAACAGACAATGTGAAACACAGAATATGAATATTAATATATTGAATCATGTGAGTTACTCACCAATAACAGTAACTCTGAACATCTTTGGTTTGGTTTGTGATCTGTTGATCTCTAATTTATAAAGTCCAGAATGTTCAGTTGTGACGTCACTGATGATGAGATTTCCAGTTTTACTGTCCACATTCAGTCTGTCATTGAATATCTTAGAAACATTAGGTAATGTAATGTTCTTGTTTCCAGTCTCTATAGTGACTCGTGCTATACGAGTTTCTTCTGGTGTAAAATAACTCCACTGCAGCTCATCAACCGTCTGTAATCCAGTAAGATCAGTCTGTAGAGTGACAGATTCTCCCTTTATTACAGTCTTTGTCTCAACATCAGACACACCTGCAGAACAAACACAAACAGTTCAAACACACGTGTAAAAACATCAGTTGAATCTATTCATCTGATCTAAAGACATTAAGAGTTTTACACATTTTACCTGAAATAAAATACCAGTTCAAATGTTCTTAAACTCATAATATCTAAAGTCATTTTTCATTTCCTGTCTTTATGATTTGAAACCTGTTTTAAATGCAACATCATCAGTTATGACACAAATCAATCCGCACGTGTTATTTGTCATTAATAGTGTTTTTCACGCTTGGTTTCCCCATAAGAGCTGACCGTTGCCTCTGTCTCACACTTGGCACCTGCCCACACTGCCAAAAGTACCAAAACCTGGTTCAATGACCATGGTATTACTGTGCTTGATTGGCCAGCAAACTCACCTGACCTGAACCCCATAGAGAATCTATGGGGGATTGCCAAGAGAAAGATGCTTGGTGAGCAGAAGAGACCTCTTTCAGAAACATAAAATCTTAATGTTTTCAAACTTTTGACTAGTATTTTATATATATATATATATATATATATATATATATATATATATATATATGTGTGTGTGAATGTGGAAACTCATGACTCAATGAATTAAGTAGCCAAAATGATTTTACTTTTGAAATTGAATTACTGTGTGAATTACTGTTGAATTACTGTCACTCCACTTCTCAGGTCGTCATACATCTCCCAGACACATGGAGACCTCCTGCAGTAGGCCACATAATGTCCAAGAGCATCCCGAGTTAAGCCTCTTTTGAAAGCAATGATTGTCCTTAAAGCAAATCTCTGTCCTTGGAGCATCAGATTGGAGGGAAATTCACATAAAGGAAATTCTGTGGAGTTGCTTCCCAGGTCAGTGTCAATCCGCAGAAGTTATCCCAGACTGTAACCGAGCACTTTTCCTGAGGTATCTGTCTTGAATGCAGAGGGACACTGTGACAGACTTTGTATTGGCCTGAGGCAGGGGGACTCCAGAAGTGTAAGACCTTCTTCCACTGCGGCCTGAAGATGAGCCATGCCAGAAGTGTGCAGTACAGCAACAGAAGTACAAACAAATGGATCTTACCGGGTGACTTGTCTGCTGAGACCACAATACTGTGAGGAGCACTGTTTTGGGAAGGAAACACATGCAGGTTCAACAGGCCCACTTTCAGTCTTTTCCCCCCTCACAGATGGATCTGCATGGAGCCATTCAGGACAAGGAGAGAGGTATGAATTCCTCTTCCTCTTTTTGGGTGGAACCGCTAGGTCTCTCCAGTTTTCAACAGCATCTCCATATGTCCCAGAACAGGAAGCATCCATTTCTGGATTTCCATCTACACTGCAAGTTGTGGTGGGTAGTGGATTGTCTCCTGTGATTATCACCGTTGCAACAGCTGCATCCTCTTCACCTTTTTCCTCACCTTTTTGTTTTGCAGAACAAATTTGCATGTTGCAATGAATCTATCCACCAGAATAGGCAAGTTTTCATGCTTGGAAAAGGCCACGTTTGATGTTTTTGAACTCTGCTTCAGCATTGGCTGAACTTGCGGTGATGTTGGTGCTTCGAAAGTGAGGGATCGTTACCCCTGTCCAGAGTGGTATGTAACTTGTAAGCCAGGGAGAAAGTGCATATTATCATGATCCCCATGAGCTACAGCAAGTGACCTGCTCTCCTCACATATGTCTGTTACCCACTGTCCTAGCCCTGTCTGTGTTTGGTCACATGGATCCACATCCAGGTCCTCACCCTTTACATCTGGAATGATGACACACTCTTCTGCAATTCTGGCTTTCAGGTATTTCTTGCACCTTTCAGATATGAGGGGGGTTCCAGAACCATCATTGCCCTTTTCTTCAAGCAGTCCCACTGACAGATCAAACAAGGTGGTACTTTTGCTGACTGTTTACCGAGTAAGAGGAGTGAGGAGGATGAGGAGTAAAAGCCTTGACCAGAGCTCTGAGCAAAGCCAGAGAAAAGTCACTCACAACCTCTTTTGGAGTTGGTGCACCTGCACGTATCCATTCTGTCAGCCAATGTGTTATTGCATTAACATCATGTCTCTCTGTGAACACTTCTGAGACACTTGAGCTCTCATCCCCTGCCAGAATGCCCTGATATAAGAATATATGGCCAGACTTGCCATTTGGTCTCTGTAGTTTCCTCACTACTGAGCCAGCTGCATCAAAACTCACAGTGGGTTTAGTAGATGTCTTTGATAATGACTTGTACATATACATTTGTGTTTGACTTCAATAGTGACAGGAAAAACTTGTCCAGTCCAATATCTTTAATGCGACCACTGTGAGGTACACTGTATTTAAACATCTGCAGTGACACAATGGAATCCTTGTCACCTAATTCTAAATCATTCCTCTCTTGCTTTGCTTTGTGCAGGGTGGCCAAATTAGGCAGATGACTTGGCTCAGGATCTCCAAAATCCATCAGCTTTGTTGCCTCTGATGCCCTCCATACATGGGGTTCCCCCATCACACGCTTGGAACAGCCAGTGTGCAGGGAGTCATCAGTGTTGTTAATTAAACACTTGAGCACCGTTGGGATGTTCATTTCAGGCGCTTTGTCAAATTTTTGTGAATGTGGCCACGACACTCCTTACAGTTGCCTCTGATTTCTATGTATTTCTCTGTGGCTGATGGATAGACCTTGGCTCTTTTAAAGGTAAATGTGCAGGGGCATTTCACTTCTTGCAATGAATTCAGGCATGAATTCAATCCATTTCTGAAATGGAATTCAATATCAAAAGTCCAGAAATCTTTTGGTCTGGGTGAAAGGGACCCTGGCTCAAAATCAGTGTCATCACTACTGCCATTTTTTTCATGAGTAAACCCTAAAGCAGTCCAGATGTTGTGTCTATTTAATTTAACAAAAGTGTATAGAGACTTTGCAGTGATCTTGTTTTCTAGCTGCTTACTAAGCTCTGTCCAGATGCTCTGATTAGGAGTAGCTATGTTGCCATTTTGAACTTATGGCCTCTTTTGATGAACACAGGACTGTGAAAATGGAATCTGTCAACTTCTGGTTTCTCTGCCATAAGCAAAACAAATTACCCACTTAAATAATCCTGACACTCAAAAAAAATGTCATGTTCAGTATAAACTTGTTTTCATTACTGTATTGGTCTGAATATAAGGATAATATAGTAATAATATATCAGGATAATGTATCTTAGATTAGGACCAATATGGTAATGTTGACCCCTAGATGCACAATGTGTTCAAAAAACTATCATGGGTCACATGTAAAACTGTATTAGCAACGAGTTTTCTGTTCAATAAACATTGACAATCTTAGCTCTCATGAATGTTGTACCATTATTCTTGAAGTTAACAAACACTATTGTAACTGGCAGTGTTAAAACATTGTACAGAAATGTAATTTAGTAACGACTTTTGTAGTTTGATTTATATGGATTTATCTCTACTAACTCTACACTAATTTCCACAAGAGCATCTTGAACAGAAGTGTCACTTGACCCTATAGTGGTGGCAGTGAAGTGTAGCAGATGATACTCCATGTGTCACGACTGACGGTGAAGGTAGACACAGGGACGAGGATCTAAGTGCAGCAGGTTTTATTAAACAAGAATGGCAACACAAAAGAACACCAACAAAAGAAACATCCACGATGGGAAAAGGTAAATAAACACGAAAGGCAAACAAGGGGATAAGCTGGAGTGAAAACGACGATTGAAGCATGGGAACAGACATCTACATACAACAAAGACCGACACGGGAAAGGAGAAACAGACACGGTTAAATACACAAACACAATGAAGACTCAACGAGACACAGGTGGGAACAATGAAGAGTGCAAGCAGTGAGAGGGGCCAGGAATTGTGGGAATTGCAGTTTCACGCTTGGACAGTGAGACTACGGGCGGACAACAGGGAAAACGTGACATGGAATGGGAGCGGTGACAGGTGAAATGGAAAACACGGAGCGGACCAGGAAACATGACATAAACGTGAAGGGTGAAAACAGAGAACATAGGACAGACAACACCGGAACGTTACATAATCCCCCCTCAAAAGGACCGGATTCCAGACGGTCCTAAGAGACTGGAGGGAAAAAACAACAGGAATAAACAGATGTATAGGGTGAGAGGGGCTAGAAGGGAGGAAAAACAAACAGACCAAAGGGGGTACAAGGCACACGCAGACAGAGTAAGGAGGTACAAGGAACAATTAGGCAGTCCATGGGGGCACAGGGGGCAAGGCAGTCCACGGGGGCAAGAAGGGAAATGAGACAGTCCACGGGGGCACAAGGGGCAGACTGGAAGACCAGGGAGGCCGAGAGGGCAGGTAAGCAGTCTCTGGGGGTGCGTGAAGGGAACCGGGTCAGGTGGTCTGGGGGGCGTCCACCGGGTAGGGACAGGTTTAGGAGGACAGGGAGGTTTCGACCAGGCAAGGACAGGTTTGGGTGGCCCAGGAGATGGCCGTAGAGCGGGGGCCTGTTCAGGGGGCCTGGGAGGTGGCCACAGGACAGAGGCCGGTTGAGATGGCCTGGGGGGCGGCCACAAGACAGGGACAGGTCTAGGGGGCCTGGGAGGTGGCCATCGGACAGAGACAGGTCCAGGAGGCCTGGGGGGCGGCCTCAGGACAGGGACAGGTCTGGGAGATGGCCGCAGAACAGGGGCCAGTTCAGGGGACCTGGGATGTGGCTCCAGGACAGGGACAGGTTTAGGTGACCTAGGGGGTGGCCATAGGGCTAGGGCTGGTTCAAGGGGCCTGGGAAGAAGAGTGGCCACTAGGGGAGCTGGCGGAGCCAAGGAGGACTTCTGAGACGGAGCAGACGAAGACTTGGGTGGTGGCGCCGAAGGAGGCGCAGGCAAGGCTGCAGGAGACCCTGGGGGCGGAGCTGCAAGGGGCTCTGGAGACGAAGCTGAGGAAGGCTCTGGAGGCTCAGGAGGCGGAGCCGTGGGAGGCTCAGGAGTCTCTGGGAGCAGAGCTGTAGGAGGCTTGAGAGGTGGAGCCGAAGGCTGCTCGAGAGGCGGATCTCTAGTAGGTTCTGGAGTCTCTGGGAGCAGAGCCGTAGGAGGCTCTGGAGGCGGAGCCCTGGGAGGCTCGAGAGGCTCGAGAGGGCGGAGCCCTGGGAGGCTCGAGAGGGCGGAGCCCTGGGAGGCTCGGGAGGGCGGAGCTCTGGAAGGCTCGGGAGGGCGGAGCTCTGGAAGGCTCGGGAGGCGTTGGCGCTTGGACGGTCGAGGCTACAGGCGCTGGCTCAGGGACGGTCGAGGCTACAGGCGCTGGCTCAGGGACGGTCGAGGCTACAGGCGCTGGCTCACTGACTTCAGGGGCAACAGGCTCGCTCACAGTGACCTGCCTTGGCGCAGGCTCGCTCACAGTGATGTGCGTAGGCGTTGGCTCGCTCACCGTGATATGCGGAGGTGCCGGCTGGCTGACCGTGGCTGACGTGGGCACAGGCTCGCTCACAGTGACGTGTGTAGGCGTTGGCTCGCTCACCGTGATATGCGTAGGTGCCGGCTCGCTGACCGTGGCTGACGTGGGCACAGGCTCGCTCACCGTGGCTGACGTGGGCACAGGCTCGCTCACCGTGACAGGCGTGGGCTCTGGCTCGCTGACCGTGACAGGCGTGGGCTCTGGCTCACTGACCGTGACAGGCGCGGGCGTGGGCGCAGGCTCGCTGACCGTGACAGGCGTGGGCGCAGGCTCGCTCACCGTGGCTGGCGTGGGTTGGAGAGCGGAGGCTTTCCTTCTCCTTCGGGCGGAAGAGGTTGGCTGCGCTGGCTCATCGATCCGGGAAGGCAGGGGCTCAGGCTCGACAGCCGGAAACACGAGGGGTGGTTCCTCGGGTGTGAGTTTTCTGAGGGTGAGACTCACGTACTCCCTCCACGTGTGCTCTCCAAATTCTGGCGCTTCCCACGACTGGGCTGATGATAACCCGCCCCGGTAGATGAGCTTGAGGGAAGCGTCGTCGAACCCGGTGTGGATGGCGACCGTGGAGAAGAGCCGTGAGTACTCGCGAACAGGAAGATTTGCCTGGGCCAGTGTGGTGAAAACCGCTGCTAGATCCATTATTGGTCGGTCTTTCGGTCACGACTGACGGTGAAGGTAGACACAGGGACGAGGATCTAAGTGCAGCAGGTTTTATTAAACAAGAACGGCAACACAAAAGAACACCAACAAAAGAAACATCCACGATGGGAAAAGGTAAATAAACACGAAAGGCAAACAAGGGGTTAACTTAACACGGAAGGTAAACACGGGGATAGCTGGAGTGAAAACGACGATTGAAGCATGGGAACAGACATCTACATACAAAGACCGACACGGGAAAGGAGAAACAGACACGGTTAAATACACAAACACAATGAAGACTCAACGAGACACAGGTGGGAACAATGAAGAGTGCAGGCAGTGAGAGGGGCCAGGAATTGTGGGAATTGCAGTTTCACGCTCGGACAGTGAGACTACGGGCGGACAACAGGGAAAACGTGACATGGAATGGGAGCGGTGACAGGTGAAACGGAAAACACGGAGCGGACCAGGAAACATGACATAAACGTGAAGGGTGAAAACAGAGAACATAGGACAGACAACACCGGAACGTTACACCATGTAAATAAATAAAAAGTTCAATCAGGAAACAGCAGTGAATGAAGTAAAGATAATTGTTTATTTAACAAATGATGTGATGATTAGTCTTGACAGAAATTCTTCGGCAATTCGTCTCTAAAAGTGTGTTCACATCGAGAAGATTTGCGCTTCATTTTCTCGTGCCCAGAGCTGAGCGAAAGTGAGTCCGACAGACACCAGATGAATATTGAGCTGCTGCTGTCTGAACACCAATACCTTTTTAATAAACACAATAGCAACTACAAAAATATTGACAAGGAGTTGTTGTTGTATTAAAACATCTTTATCCAACATTTTGGCAAGAGATTGAAATGACAAACCCAAAATAAAATGCTCACTGCTCATAAATCATACTGACTACACACAAAACAAGATAGAAATATATAATATAGTATCTAATATATAGTAATCAGAATGACTGAGACTGCTACTATTAATATTTAAAAAAGAACCACAAACGAAACTTTTACCAGCACAAACGATTGAGACTATTTTGCCAACTTTTTATTTAACAAATGATGTGATGATTAGTCTGGACAGAAATTCTACTCAAGTGTGTTAGAAATATATAATATAGTATCTAATATATAGTAATCAGAATGACTGAGACTGCTACTAACCTATATTTGATTTGTGTGGCCATTAATTGATCCATTTATCATGTCAGTATTGTATTCAATAAATATCAGCATTTATAATTCGCCTGTAATTCAATGTCTAATATTTAAAAAACCGAGGAAGCACAAACGAAACTTTTACCGGCACAAACAAACGAGAATATTTAGGGTGAATTTGGAGCATGTGGGGGACTGACTGACCTCAGAATGACTTTTAATATTTAAAAAACCGAAGCAGCACAAACAAACATTTTTACAGGACAAACCAGCACAGATGATTGAGACTATTTTGCCTACGTTTTGCGTTGGGTGGGGGGCAACTTCACGCAGGTAGCGAGCAGCAGTATGGATGAACACCAGCATCTTTCTCTAAAAACACTCGGCAGACAATAAGAAACTAAATAAACCATCTGACGTGTCCGACAGTCTGACTCGGACAAACTACATCAGCCTTTAATATCAAAGACCCATGAATCACTTGTGTTTGTCCGTCCACTAAAGTCTTCTTTACAGTTTCCACTTTAACATTCAGTGTGAAAATATACCAGATTATTCCAGACAATTAATCCCACAATTATTACAGAAGTAAGTTTGATCTACTCACGATTGACAGTAACTCTGAAGTTCTTGTATGGAATCCCAACACTGCTATTGATCCCTAGTGTATAAAGTCCAGAGTCTTCGGTTCTGATGTTTGTGATGGTGAGAGATCCGATCTGATCCACCTGCAGTCTGTTCCTGAATCTTTCAACATTTTTCGGGGGTACTGTGATAATCTTATTATATTCCCTGTCAATCTTTGCTATGAATTTACTTTGACCATTAAACATCCACAGCAGTGTCTCAGCTCCCTGAATCTGAGTAACATCAATCTGTAGAGTGACAGAATCTCCCTCCATCACTGACATCATCACGTCACTGAACACACCTGCAGAACAAACACAAACACATTATAAAGAAAGATAGAAAACAGCAATGTGAACTATTATTCTACTAATATTGATCATTTCCACTCATATTACTGTTGTGATAAAGTATTTGAATACAGCTGCATACTGTGTTTAATAGTGATCTAGGGGCTGTTCACTCCGAACACATTCATGTACAAAAGGAAACACTAGACACAGATATAACACAACACAGATGTCTGCTTTATACAATAACCTGAAAAACAGTGACACAAACATGTCCGAATGAAATACTGTATCTGTATAATTCATCAGAATTATAATAAACTGTAAGAATGATGAAATAAAAGAATAATCGCAAATGTGCAGTTTATATTGAAAGTGGAAGTGTTGAAGAAACAGAAAGGAATTTGACTCACCCTCCACGAGTAATAAGAGTAAGAACGATAAATAATGATTCTTCATATTGATGGAGAGTTTATGATTAATCTGTTTCTCTGTAAATGTTTCTGACCCGCACACACATCCACTGACTGTTGATTCAATAAACAGCAGATTATGGTTAATTATGGTGATTAAAGGTGCCTCAGTTTGTTCCTGGGAGGAAACTCCGCCTCAAAGGCTCCATATGTTTATGATTAGGGTGGGGGCGGGGTTAGGGCATCCGCTGCCTGACAGGAACACACTGAGGCCCCACAGACGTGTTATGACGTGTTTCTGCCTTATTTAACAACATAAATGTAGCTAATATTTTTATATTTAAGATTTTATAAATATTTGATGTACATTTATAAGATTGAACATTGTATTATATTACCCTGGAGAAGTTTTAAACATCAGATAACAGCTGCTGACAGAACAATTATCGATGATCGAAAAATCGATATTTTTATCTTCCTTTGAAAAGACATGAAAATGCGATCACTGATATTTGTTTTGCTGTTGGAGGAAACAGGTCAGCAAATATTAAAAATTACATTTGCTGTGGTCTCCCATTCAAGTTTACCCAACATCAGTCTAGTTTCCATCCACCTTTCATGCTGTTTGTGATCGACAAAGTGAAAATGCTTAAAAATAAATTGTGACATTTGTCGTCTTCTGCCCGTTTCCATTCAAATGGTCTTTTATGGATAAAAATGTGTGCGTGATGACGTCATGCCTAAAAAACCACTTTGTCACATCAGTTTTGGTTTATTCTGACCTGAAGCCGTTTCAATACAGAAATGTGTTTATCACTAATTCACCTCCCAGAGGTCCCTAATATTGTTCCTCTGAAGTTTGGGTATTATGTGGAGATTATTGAAACAATTCACTGTCATTAGTCAGCTTATTGTCATTATAATTAACAAATAAAAGCAATCAGAAGAGGAATTGCAATCTAAAGGGAGCAGTTGCTCTTCTGATGGGACTGTAATATCGGTCCTGATGTTGCACCCATCACAGGTTGCCATCGGTTACGACCTGAAAGCGGATCATCATGACCCTGTTCAAGCTGATAACCTGTGAAAGACATCAGGACCGACATTACTGCAGCAAGTATTGAAGAAACTTCCAGTGTCAGTATCAGGATCATCATGGATGTGTTTCTGATGTGTGACAGATATTAAAGAAACATTGATGCGTGTAATATCAGTGTTACATATATGATACATTCCTCATATTCAATATTTTAAACATTAATCTAAAGCATCACAACTGCATCATGTCCCGCATATTTCTCCAGTGACTTTAACCACCAACTGAACTTGATGATCATCTCAAATATATTTTAGCATCATGATGTCATTTATATTTCCTGAAGCAGCAGTAAATGTGATCTGAGGTAAAGATGGTTAGATTAAAAATATTTCAACGTTTTAAAATGTTCAAAAGCTGTTTTTCTGAAAGTGACTCATTGGACAAATAGTTCAGATAGTTTATAATCTTGAGAATAGTCTAGAACATTCTGAGAACGTCATTCAGACGACTGTTTCCATCTACAGAACATGGTATGGATAATTTAAGTTTGTGTAAAGAAAAGGCATATGAAGGTCTAAAAATATATATTTTACACATTTGGCCATTTATTTAATTTAATACAGGGAATTTTAACAATAACTTTATAGATTTGGGTTTTATGTTAGTGTTCCAAAAAAGATGTTTTTCTCTCAGTATTGTGTATTTATTTTTCATTTAAAACATCTTTGTCCATAGAAATGAAATATTTTATATTTTGTAACATCAATGAAGAGTTTAAAGCATTTGTGATGAGGAAATATCCATTTTAGAAGTTAAAACAGCCATTAAAAACTAAAATGACACACGTCTCCTGTAATGATGGCCAAACTGCTGAATTCTTTCCAATATTTCTAGAAGATCTGGCTGAATTTATTTTAATGGTCTTTAAAGAGTCCATTGATCAGTGTTTCATTACCCTCAATGACTCGAGGCCTGAATAACTTTAATTCCACAACCGGACAAAGATCCATTATTATTATTATTATTATTATTATTATTAGGTAATTGAACTTTAATGAACAATGACAGTAAAATTATTGCTTCCATATTTGCATAAAGGCTGAAAACAGGATTAGATTGTGTTATTGAGGAGTTACAGGGTTTATAGGGGCTTTTATTAGATCTTATAGAAGTTATTAATGAAAATAATATTATCTTGTTTATCGAAGGCTAATAATGATCATTTACATTAATAAAGATGTGTTTCCGGGTTTTCTCGAGTAAAGACGCGGACTGACACGCCCATTTCCTGTGTTTGCGATCTCTACTCGTGTTTGTGCTATTTACATTGTTTAAATAAAATAAAATAAAATAAAAACTGTGCTCTGTTGATGTGATGAGGGGCGTGGCCGTCTGCAACTTCCTATTTATTTATCTTTTAAATATCTTCATTCTGAATACATTATTAATTATTATAGAGAGCTGAAGTAATCTGTAATATAACCAAAATAATATCTTGGTGATTCTTTTCAAAAATAATGAAATACTGTATCTGTATAATTCAACAGAATTATAATAAACTGTAAGAATGATGAAATAAAAGAATAATCGCAAATGTGCAGTTTATATTGAAAGTGGAAGTGTTAGAAAAAGAAAGGAATAGAAAGGAATTTGACTCACCCTCCACGAGTAATAAGAGTAAGAACGATAAATAATGATTCTTCATATTGATGGAGAGTTTATGATTAATCTGTTTCTCTGTAAATGTTTCTGAACCGCACACACATCCACTGACTGTTGACTTCAATAAACATCAGATCAGTGTTGCCAACTAATTTTCAGCGGAAGTCGCTAAAGGTAGGTCGATTTGTTGCTAAAAGTTGCTAAATGACGTTGTGACGTCATTGCGCTATGACGTCATTACGTAATCCCAACGCAAATCTACAGGTGTGTTCGACATCGGCTGCTGTTGGATGTAACCGATCTGCGAGAGTTGCCGCGTGCAGGCGGGGAGGATCTGCAAACGGAGATATGAAGCCGGACACGTTGTGGCTCCCGTAGTTTGCTGCAATTACGTCAGTCATGGCAGATCACGTGGTGTTTGCTTGCTTTATCGCAGACGAGCTGGAAGCGATAGAAATTCCATTATGTTTGCATGACATTGGGCAAAATGAGCAACGAAGGTGAGTTAAATGGTTAAATGTAAGAAGTATCTATTTAAACAAATTACACATTATCAATTTAGTTTTAAAGTTACTATACCTAGAATCTGCAAATTATATGTTGAATAAAAATACTGTATCGAAAGTCTAAAGTCTTTGCAATGTATTACTGATGTAATGGGTGGCTTTTGTAATCAATAGCTACTGTTGCTTGCCTTTTAATAATAATTATTATTATTTTGGTTTAAATAGAGAATTACTCATTCTGACAAAGAAATAATGGAGTTTTACTCCAATTTCAACACTTCTGTATACACTAATTATTTGATTAAAATCCCAATTCAACATAAAACACTGAAAATAAATGTTTGACTACATTCAGTTAGGCTACATGTATATAGTGAGTACAATTCCTCTTGTTCTAATTTAGAATGGTTCCAAAAATAGACAATTTTGTGGAGGATGTTGTCCCTCTCTACAGTCTCTCAGAATTTAGAGGTCATTTCAGGCTTTCCAAAGAACAAGTGGAGGTTTGTACTGGTTAATATAAAATTCATTGAACTATTACAAGTGTTAGCATGTTGTCTTGATAACCTATTTTTCTACCTTTGCAGGATGTCATTACTACCCTTGGTCCTGTTTATATGAATTTACAACAGACCAAACTTCCACTCACAAACAGTGTTCTTGCCTGCCTTTGGACATTGGCGAATCAGGAGTCATATCGTGGGGTGGCAGATAGATTCAACATGTCAAAATCCACTCTTGCCAAGCATCTCCATGAGTTTTGTTGCAATGTGAACACATACATGGCCCACCACATTTCCTGGCCCAGAGGTCAAAGACTGGAGATGTCAAAGTTAGGGTTTGACGCAGCAGGTTTCCCCAACACTGTATGTGCAGTGGATCCACTGTATGTGCTGTGGATATACTGAGACCCCACTGTGATAATCCCCTAGCATACATGAATAGGAAACAGTTTTATTCTGTAAATTTAACTGGGTTTTGTGACAGTCAGCGGCGCTTCTGTCACATCAGTGTGGGTTACCCTGGGAGTTGGCATGATGCCAGAGCATTTCGCTTCACAGAAGTTTGTTGTGTTCTTGAAGAAGATCCTCATTCCCTTGTTCCACAAGGAATGCACATAATTGGGGATTCTGCCTACCCTTTGTTGCCTCAACTTATGAGGCCTTATAGAGACAATGGCCACTTGTCTGCTAGGCAAAGATACTTTAACAGAAAGCTCAATGCAGCTCAGCGTGGTCATTGAGCATGCATTTGGCATTCTAAAATCTAAGTTTAGGAGGCTCCATTGCCTGCAAATGAGAAGCATTTCCAATATCAGTTCAGCAGTCTCAGCCTGCTGCATTTTGCATAATCTTTGTTTAGAGCCCAGTGATCAAGTTGTTGTGGTAGATGATGGTGTTGATGATGAACCACACCCCCAGCAACCCCACAACACTAATGCATGTCATTATAGAGACCAGATTTGTGGCCAGATCTAACTTGTATGTGTATACTAAACATACAAAAGTAAAGATTTGAATGTACAGAAATATTCAACAAATGATAAAAAAACAGATTTTGTGTTGAAATAAAGAAATTTATTTTATTGAACAAAATTAGTTTGTCATTAGAAATTGTGTTCTTTGGGAACATAAAAAAAGAATACATAGTAGACATTTTGGGGAAAGGTGTAAATCAAAAGAGAAAACATCTTTACATTATCATTTTATTGAGGTTCATGTGGATTCTGTAATAGATGCATAATTTGCTCTTGTCTTTTTCCCATTTTCTTCAGCTCCTCCACAATTGTTCCCAAGCTGGTCACCATCTTTTTTTCGAAGGACCTTCTCCGCCTCTCCTTAAGTCGTTCCTGGTGGCCATCTCTCCAGATCTGGCCTTACCAGGGACTCAAGCACAGCAGTCCTTCTCTCTGCATGCTCTTCGTAAGCCTCCAGAAATTGTAAGGGTTGTGGTCGTCTTTGCCTGCTTGTGACGTTTGTATTTGGTATGGTAGAGGTTCCTGGCTGTTCATCCATACTAGCACCTGCTGGCTGGTCTTGAAGAGAAGATGTTGTGGGCATGCTTTGGGTGGAGGTCTCTTCCAAACCTAGAGGTGTGGAGTGAATGGTGCCAAGTGGTGCAGTACCGATCCCCGATGACCCAAATAACTCATCCATTAGCTGGTGGGGGTGGATTTCAAATGTAAAATGAAAATGGCCAATGTAAGACATGACAATGTTATTTCAGAAACATAAAGTAAAGCAGTCTTCAACTTACTGTATAGTACTCCCAGGTGATCTTCCCCCTCCCCAGTTGCACGGCGCCTGTCTTTTACTCTCTTATAAGTGGTTAACATGTTTGCTAGTTTTTTTCGAATTTTTTCACTTGACAAGTTGTAGCCCTTTTGTGAGAATGAGTTTTGTATTTTTTTATAGAACGCCATTTTGTTCCTAAAATAAAGTTGCTGGTGAGTTTTTGTAAGGTCCAGTAGAAATAGTATCATTTGATGTGTTATTTCTGTAAAATGGAGGGGATAAGGAGAGAAATAGATTAACACTACAAAACAAAGAAAATGTAATTTAACCACAGTATTGACATTTATCTTCCTTACAGTAGTTGATATAATACCTTGAGATTCATGCCTGTCTGACTGGAAGGAGGGGGATGAAGGTTGAATGGATGCTGAAGGGTTTCCACACACTGCACCAGGTTGCAGAGTGGCAGGCGGTGGGTCCTTGACAGTGGAGGTAAGTAGTACAGGGGGCCTAGTGGTAGTAATCGGGTACTGGCTGGTTGATGGTGGAGGTGGTACAGAGGGCCTAGTTGTAGTATTGGGGCACTGGCTGGTTGATGGTGGTTTCACAAAACTGAGGTTTAGGGGTACTGGCGACCTAGTGGAGGTAGTGAGACATGGAATAGGTGGTTGGAGGAGCTTTGCAGCACAAGCTGGGCCACTGAGGAGAGCTGGTTGGAGAGAAGATTGTAGATGTGGTCAGTGTCACTCAAGAAATATTTCCAGTATATTCTTGGTCATTAAGTAAATGTGTACCTTTTGTTTCAACAGCTGATACTTGCTCCATGACAGAAGAAAGGAACATTTGATCTGGGGAATAAATGATAAATAAAACACTTGCACAAATCATTGGTGCCTTGTAATTATTTCACAGTTATGCGGTTTCCTTACCATTCTTCATCCTTTCAGCGATGTCATTGGAAACTGTTAGCATGACAACATTACCTTTGCTGTCTAACACATTAATGGTTACGTTGTCCATTTTGTTGTGTGTTACATAGGGTAGTGCAGGTTCTTTATATATCCTAAGGAACCATGGGACCATAGCCAACACCAGTTCCATTCATTATTACTAATAGTTAGCAACAAATGCAATTACCCTTTTAAGTCAACTTTCAGTTTTGGCTCAACATTAATTAGCAGTGATTTCCATTGTTTTCATGATTTAGTGATTAAGTAACTTTATGTATTAACCATGGACCATGGTATTAACACACTTTTGAGATGTGTGTGTATAAGTGGTGTTTTGGAAGGGGTCTTCCAAAACAAGATAACATATTGGATATATACTTTAGCAGTTTGACATGGGTGTTTCTGCTAATACAAAATCATAAAAGTAACCTATATAAAAAAAGGTTTCAGCAACAGGATTTACAGTACCCTCCAGATGAGCTCTTTTTAACATTTGAGACAAAACACCATTCATTTTCATATACAGAAAAGCACAATTCTGTTGGATTTATATTGTGATTTAGACCAACTCTTTGAAAGTGAACAGAATGTTGTACTGTTGTTAAGTTGAAGATATAGCAAGTTGTTAGCAGTTTGTTAACCACATGCAGGTGAAGTATGACCACAGCAAAATAAACTAGAGAATATGAAGAAACCATATGAACAAATGGAAGAACAATGTATTATGCATCATTTGTACAGGAGCATACATTTATGACCACATTAGATTGTATGTTTTTAAGATTAACATTTGAGTTATTAAAAATGCTCATTTGAATAGGTTATGCAGCTGAATACTGTAAAAGGTCTGTATGAAAAAGAAAGTCATGCAAAATAAACATACACAAACCCTTTATTAACAATAAAGTAAATACAGTAAAACAATATCTAATAAATATGATTTTTAAGATAAAGACGACGTAAAAAGGTATTGAACTGTTTTAAAAGTCGCAATAAACTTGAAACGCACGTCATCGGTGTTGTCAGTGAATCCGGCCAATCGTGGATCAGTTGTGTCGTCATCAGAACCTGTGCAGCTGCTCTTGAGAAGCTGCGCTGGCATTAGCGGATGATACAGCTTTATTCTTGAATGATTCTTCACAAGTTCCAGTGGCTTTGGGTATTCTTAAGTCCTTTTCTGAAGCCTCTGGATTAAATCTAAATTTTAATAAATGTGAACTGCTACCCATTAAAAATTGCTCTCTAACATCAATTGAGAATATTACGGTTAAAAATAGGGTAACATATTTAGGTATACAAATGACTAAAGATGTATGTAGGTGTTCAGCAAACTTCAAACCTATTATTACTAAGACTCAAAGAAGATGCAATTGCTGGTTACAAAGGGATCTGTCCTTAAAAGGAAGAACACTGCTCACTAAGGCAGAGGGTCAGTCTCTTTTTGTGGATAAGCCCACTTCTAAGTTAATTAATGAGGTTTTAACAAAATTCTTATGGAAAAATAAGTCTCATTATATGAGAAAATCAGTCATATTAAACTCTTATAATAATGGTGGTCTGAATTTTATTGATTTTGACTCCCTCAACAACACATTCAAAATGAATTGGCTGAATCAGTACCTCGCCAAACCATCTTCTATTTGGAATGTTTTTTCACAACTTGGTGGCATTAATTTTCTCTTAATGTTTAATTATGATATATCCAAACTCCCTATCAAACTCTCCAACTTTCATCGTCAGGTTCTCTTAACATGGGCTCTAATTTATAAACAGAACTTTTCTCCACAGAGATGTTTTATTTGGAACAATAAGAACATCTTATTCAAGAATAAGTCTCTATTTTATGATAATTGGTTCAGTAATGGGGTCATTTTAGTGGAGCATTTGTTTAATAAGCAAGGTCTTTTATTCAGATATTCAGAATTTCTTTCTGAATACCAGAATTTGCTACAGTAATGGGTGCTATTCCCTCTGGTTTATGTATGCTTTTTAAAAACTGTAATTACTTCACCCCAGTATCTACTGCATCCTTTCCTAAACCTTGTGATACTTCTGTTGGTCAAATCTGTTTTTCTGAGTCGAAAGCTAAAAACTATAAGATCTTTATTTCTTAAGGATTTGATTTCTGTTCCACCTGTTATTTCCTTTTGGAATAATTTGTTTGGTAACCTTAATTGGAAACAAATCTGGTCTTTACAGCAGAAATTCATTCTCACAAATAAAGTGAAAGAAATTTCCTTTAAGTTGATACACCGGTCCTATCCTGTTAAGAAATTTATACAAAGATTTAAATCTGACATTGAGCTAACATGCTCTTTTTGTGTGAATTCTGATGAAACAGTGGTTCATTTATTTTGGTCGTGTCATTACACTCAGAAGCTTTGGAATGATATTGATGTTTTTATCAAGTGTAAGATTTTTCCGGGCTTCTCAATACATATGAGAAACATTATATTTGGGTATTTTGATTCAGACCCCACAAACGAAAATGTCTGTTTTGTTATTAATTTAATTATTTTCCTAAGCAAATTCTATATTCACAAATGCAAATTTTTAAACTGTAAACCTATCTTCTCTGTCTTCTCAAAAGAAATAGAAAACTATTTAAATTTGATTTCAGTATCTACTAATAAGAAAGCCATAAGGACTGTTAGAATCTGCACTGCATTTGATCTCTTCATGTGAACATTTTTGTGTGATGTAATGGCCCTACCTCTTCTTTTATTGTTATATACTTTATTATTATTATCTTTTTTTTTTTTTTTCTATTTATTTTTGTCTCCTTTATTTTTGGGTTGATATTATGTGATGTACTTATGCCTTTTCTTTTGTATGTTCTTGTTCTTTGCATTAATAAAAAAAAAAAAAAAAAAAAAAGAGAGAAGCTGCGCTGGCTGAGTCCTCCGGCTACTCTCGAATTGCTCTCGCGTACTTTGATGGCATACGTCACAGTCACATGGCGTCGGCGCTGTATCAAGTCGAACAAGCCTTACGCCATTATGTAATACGTAGATATTATTTGAAATACACACACACAGCATTTGTAAAAGTAATTCAAACAACACTTTTTCATGATCAGATTTTTTTTTTTTTAATACAAAATTGATATTGAACAGTTAAAACACTTTTGAACAATTACATTTTGTGTAGGCTATTTTCTTATTAACCAGTGAAACACATGAACTGAACAATTAAAACACTGTGGTAGTTAATATGCTACCAAAATGATCAACACTTATACAAGATAATAACAAGGTGTATCAGTGTATCAGCTATATTGAACAATTGAAGCTAGCATCTTAACTTAAATGTGTTTGTCTATTGCTAGGCACCTCTTCCCAACTCTCTCCATAGAATGGTGTGCTGCTGGGCTGGTTAGCAGTGGTTTCCTCCATTACTTTTCTCATTCACAGTGCAGTCTACACTGTCACCATCAGCCTTGATTCCCCCAGTTCCGGAAAATCAATTCCTTGATCATCATTCTTTAGCTAATTATGGTCTAAACTTCAGTGCAATAACAGCATGGCCTGTAATTGTTTTATCAAATAATACTTTTGGGAATGTGTGTAGTACAACAGCTCACGTATCCTTTATCCTCAGGATTCTACAATAAGCCAAAATGGTACAAAAGGTGAAATCTGCTGTTACTTCATTAACGTAAGTCCTCTTAAAAAGAACCAAACTACATACATTATATAAAAAATAAAAGTGAAACATAGAGTGGAAAAAAGTGTTACATTGCACTCACATTGTGTCTGTTCACAAATATTATATGTGATTAATTAAATATATTAAGGAAATATTTTTTTTGTTATAACAATGATCACAATAATGATGATACTTATAATTTTCTAATTATTATGCAATAGTACCATATTCCTTTACTAATTTCTTAATTTGCACGTGGCAATGCTATGCAGTCTGATTAAAACCACAAGGCTAGGAGTGGTGGTGGCATAGTGGGCTAACTCACATAACTAGTAATCAGTAGGTCGCTGGTTCAATCCCCATGGCCGCCACCACCATTGTGTCATTGAGCAAGGCACTTAACTCCAGGTTGCTCCGGGGGGATTGTCCCTGTAATAAATGCACTGTAAGTTGCTTTGGATAAGCATCTGCCAAATGCATAAATGTAAGGCAAAAAACTGAATGGAGACCATAACGTTTCTGTTTGTAGTTGATTTGACAGTGGCCTTTTAATGCAGTGAAATGCCCTTATCCACACTTTTGTCCTCAAAAACCCAGTGCTGTGGGGTTACTTTAGATTTTGATGGTAACTGTAGGTGGCCAAGCATATTTGAAATTACACAAATGTGCAATTTGTTAATCTAGGATGCAGTAAATATAACAAACTCCGTGTACATCCGTGTAGCACACCAAAATGAACTCGGAGCACATCTGTTAACTCTGAAAACACTGCATCATAATCCACATGCATGCTCAAAGTATTTGTACTACACTACAGACAGAAACAAACTAAAACCACTGAAAACATCATATCATGAGCCTCATGCATACATTGAGTACGTGTAATGCACTACAGTAAACAGAGCTGCACACACAGTACCCACAGTGAGCATTATGTGTCATTTATTAAATTTATTTATTAAATTAAAATCACAGCACCTACCATTTAATAATCACAATAGGTCATATCATGATTCAAGAAGACATGATTTACACTGATTGGTTTTGAAAACTGTTAATTTTTTACTTTTATTACCTGATGGTCTCCAATCTACTGCATGGATCCTGTAGAAAATCATAAAGCATTTTCACTCCTGATTGTCCAGGGTCATTTCCTCTGTGATCCAGCTCTATCAGGTGTGAAGGAGTTGATTTCAGAGCTGATGACAGAAAACTATAACCCTCTTCTGTAATGCCACAGTCTGGAATACTGCAAAGAAGTTGAAAATAATCACATTTGTTATTTGTAAATACATATTTTTGAAAAACGTAGTTACCTAAGCTTTTCCAGTTTGCGGTTAGTATTTTCTAATCCTTTCTGCAGCGTATTCACTCCTGAATCCAGCAGAATATTGTTGCTTATGTCAAGCTCTTTCAGACTGGAGTTTACACTAATAACTTACGCTAGAGATGAACAGCTTTTCTCCGATAAACTACAATCACTCAGCCTAAAATGATTCACAGGAAATAAATAATTTGCTGAAACATAGAACTTTGTCAATATTGTGTGTTGTCAATTATTTAGTTTTTTGGTCACTACATGGTTTCCTTTTCATAAAAATTATTTGTCTTATACTGATAAATATTGACAAGACCAAAACTAAAATAACAGAAAAAACAAAACAGGCAAATATTCTGAAGAAAATGTTTTTGGTGATTGCCATGGCAAAACATGCTGCCACAATGTCCCACTAAGGGCCTTAGTACACTGCCCCAATGAGCCTACCCCAACGTCTCTACAATGTTCTGGAGTGAAGATGTGATCCCACTGATCCATATAAAATTTTACGTTTATGGGATTTTTGCCAGGTGGACATTGTTAGCCCTATTGCTTAAACTCATTGCACACCTCTTTTCTTATTAAGCTGGTCGATTTGACACCTCATTCACAGATGTTGGTCAAACAGTGCTGAAGGAAATGTGCCAAAGTTTTAATTATAAAAGATTGTTTCAAAGCAATAGTAACACCTAAAGCAATTTCCACTAATAAAACCATGAATCCAATTTAATATTCACAAGCCCAATGTGCAATCACCTAAATTAATCACATTCTTGGTCTCTTTACAAATGTTACACAGATTTTACACAAACCATTCCAACCCAAGAAGTTGTAATATTCACTAATGACTTACCAAAGTAGTTTTAGCAAATCAGTCCACTCGGTGGCCATCTTTGGAACACTCTCAGGCAGCTATTTTTGTATGTAAATGATAGCCAAAATCTCCAAAACGGTTGGTCAAGATTACAATCAAAGAACATATTTAAAATCAGCAGTGAAACACTGGTATCATAAATTTTGCTTTTTTACCTCAGACTACGCCATATCCTGCATTAAATAGCTAATGCACCTGAGTGTTCTCAAGATGATTGACAGCTGATGCATGTATCTAAAAGGTGATTGGCTCTTTGACCCATATGGCAACACTTCCTTTCTACATCTGTTGACTGCCAGGCATTCAACTATCTCCCATTAATTCAATTCAATTCAATTTTATTTGTATAGCGCCTTTCACAACACACATCGTTTCAAAGCAGCTTCACAGAACATCAGCATTAACAGACGACAAAAACTGCAACGTCCATAAAGTCGATTAATCATCATTGTGTAATTTAGACAAAATTTGATTTTAATGGTTTAAAAATAATTAAATGATAATTATATTAACTCTTTCCCTTTAATTTTAATAAAAGTGGTTAGTCTCTGCTGAATAGTCTCTGGTCATAATCAAATATAAATTCTAAATATAGAAACAATACTCACTGAAGTTTGTTGTGTTTAGTGTTTATCTTCCAGTAGAGCAGCGAGCTGATTCACTCTTGAGTCTTCTAGTTAATGTTTATTCAGATACAGTTCTCTCAGGAACAATGGATTTTAACTTGTAGAACTGAAGTCAGATACTGACAGGCTTCTTCTGCAGAAGACTTTGTAACAACATGGAAAGAGGGGAAGAACACATTGACATTATCTGCGCAAATGTTTTTCACAACCTTATAATTATCATTGCTGTAAAAAGCCAGCTCTGCAATATATTGCATTGGTACATGACACACAATACTCACTTTAATGTGGTTAGTTTACAGTTTGTACCCTGTAGTTTCACTCCTGATTCTCCAGGGTCATATTCTCGGAGACTCAGCTCTATCAGGTGTGAAGGGTTTGATTTTAAAGCTGAAGACAGAGCGTTATATCCTTCCTCTGTTATGCTACAGTCTGTAATCCTGAAAAAAAAACAAATGCATATTTTTTTTTTTAATAAAAGTTATAAATTCCTAATCAACATAGCCATTAAATTATTTTATTCATCACATAGGCAGGGAAATGTTTTTTCCTGAAGGTCTCCAAAAATTCATATTTGAAAAGATCTCCTGTTTGATGCAAGTAATGCATATATGATCTAATCAGCCATGTGGCAGCAAATTGATGTCTAAAAGCAGGCAGACATGGAAATGTGTCCTTCAAACCAATTATTAAAATGATGCTGTAGTTCTGTGGGGCCTTGCTAATGAGAGAGGCCAGAAAAGAATGACCAAAATGGTTAAATTGTTTTACATCAGTGATGTCAAACTCATGGCCAGTGAAAAACTTCAACCAGATTGTTTCTCTTAAGTCAGGAGGAGAGTTGTTTGCCAAAACATAGAACTTTGTCAATATTTAAGAAAGTGTTAAGAGTGAAAAGGTTGGCATGTCGTCATTGAGGATCTTGTCATTTGGGAATTAATAGACACTGTGTATGGCAGTCGACTACACAAAAAGTCTCATAATATCAGCAAGGAACAGACCCACCCAGGACACAGACTATTTACATTTACATTTACATTTATGCATTTGGCAGACGCTTTTATCCAAAGGACTTACAGTGTAATTATTACAGGGACAATCCCCCCGGAACAACCTGTAGTTAAGTGCCTTGCTCAAGGACACAATGGTGGTGGCCATGGGGCTCGAACCAACAACCTTCTGATTAACAGCCCTGTGTTTTAGCCACTACGACACCACCACACCACATTTCCATATTTGTCCCCTGGCCATCAGAAAAGAGGTACAGAGCCATCTGTCCCGCACAAACAGACTAAAACACAGTTTCTTTCTTACAGCTGTAGCTGCCATTACCCTATATATATATTTATTACTTGATAAATTTCACATGTTTCTACTGTTGCTTGAGTTTGTAATGTGAAATACTGTTGTGCCATCTTTGAGCATTTCCAAACAACATTTTGTTATGTTGTATAATATGACAATAAAGCATCTTAATCTTAGAGAGAGTCCATATATGATCAGAAAAAAAGATGTTGTTGTTGTGTACACTATGTGGGTTTTGAAATAGTTTTGGAGCAACAGAAATAGTTAACCTTGTGTAAATTGTCATGTGGACATTTAGCTTTATGCTAAGCTAAAATGCTCTTTCTAGCCCTTTTACATGCCCCTGTTACAAGGCAAAATTATATTTGAAAATTCACGTTAGATCCCTTTTTTTCTCTCTAGTAAGACGTTTGATTTAAGTGTGAAGATGTATTGCAAAAATCATATTCTTGATGAGAACTTTTGTAATGTTTTCCTGTAAAAACATCTACAAAACCTTAAAATTAGATACATGTACTTGATCATGTTTTAAAAGCAACACTGCATAAGATATTTCGATTTTCAGAGAATGTATGCTGGTATAAATGTAAATGTTAGGTACAACAAATACACACAAAAAATGGAAATAGAAAAATTAAATCACTTCCTTAACTTTTGTTTAATTATTCTTAAAAGTAATTTAAATGTAAACTGGCTTTGTTGAGATCAATTACAGTAAGTTGTCAGTGGTTTAAATGTAAATTTGTTGTGGGTTTATGGACATAAAGGCAGCATAACCATAATCCACACAACTCCAGAGGTTAAAACTATATCTTCAGAAGCGATATGATATGTGTGGTTGAGAAACAAATACATATTTATGTCCTTTTTTACTATAAATCTCCACCTTTGACCAGCCCCAACCAGTAGGTGGCTGAATGTCAAAGTCACTTCTACACAAAAATGTGGAAGTGAAAGTGTAGATTTATAATAGAAAATAACTTAAATATTGATCTGTTTCTCACCAACACTGATCATATCGCTTCTGAAGATATGAATTTAACCACTTCAGTCAAATGGATTACTTCTATTGTATGCAGCCTTTATGTCCATTGTGGATCTTCACCATTCACTTACATGCTGAACATATCTTCTAAAAATCATTGTTTGTGTTAATCAGAAGAAAGAAAGAGTAAATGTTGAGAACATTCCATTTGGTTTGCACTTGTGCTATCATTTGGTTTTCAACAGGAAAATTATCCCAAACACGACTCCAGGATGTGTAAGAGCTATCTGACAAAGAAGAAGAATGACAGAGTGTTGGGCTCCACAGTCAACTGCATAAACCCAGTTTAAAATCTTATGCAACTTAAAAGAGGCTGTAACCTGGTCCTGGCTTTGCCATGTTGGTCACCTAAAGAGTTGTCTTATTTTATTTCTGTTTAATAAGTAAAATGTTCTTGTTGGGATATACGTTATAAAATGTTTAAATAATAGGAATACTAAATGACCACCACTATTTTTTGTGTTGCATTTTTTTCTTACCTCAGTATCTCCAGTTTACTCTGTGAATTCTCTAGTCCAGTATAATCCCAGAATCATGCAGATGATTAGCTATTTTACTGGAAAAAATACAACATTTATAACAATGAGTTTTCTGCAAAAAGTATTTGAACACTTAAATCACACTTATAGAAGAAGTATTAATTTTACAGGGTTGAAAAACAATATAAAATTAAGAAGCGATCACATTTTCAATCCAATCATTCCACAAAAAATATATTTGTGAGGTTTTCAATTATAAAATAACAAAAAAATACTTTAAAGTGTCACACCTAGTGTTCATTTGGTCAGCTATTTTTAATTTAGTCTTAGTCTAAGTTTTTATCCTAAGTTAACCGTATCCTGTTTTTTTTAAGTCAAGTTTTATCTTAGTCAAAGAAAAGACTCAGTATTTAGTCTGGTTTTAGTTCATGAAAACAATTGATATTTTGTCACATTTAGACATATGCAATATCAAGAAATCCAAGTGTTGCACTACAAGAAAATCTTGCTATGATTTTAAGTTAATAACACAAACCCGGAGTATCAAGAAAAAGAAAACTCTATGCAATGAAAACTCTGTGGTATGGGGGTTCTGGGTATCTCAGTGAGTCTTGACGCTGACTATCACACCTGGAGTCGTGTGAGTCCAGGGCGTGCTGAGTGACTCCAGTCAGGTCTCCTAAGCAACCAAATTGGTCCGGTTGCTAGGGAGGGTAGAGTCACATGGGGTAACCTCCTCGTGGTTGCTATAATGTGGTTGTTGCACTCATTGGTGCACGTGGTGAGAGGTGCGTGGATGCCGTGCAGAATAGTGCGCAGTGTCTCTGCAATATACGCTCAACAAGCCACGTGATAAGATGCGTGGATTGATGGTACCAGACGTGGAGGCAACTGAGATTTGTCCTCTGTCACCATGAGGACTTAAGAGTGTATTGGGCATTCCAATTTGGGGAGAAAATAAAAAAAAAAACCTTCACTTAGCTCCAGGCAATAACATGCTGCTCCACTCCTCGCTTCGCTCTGCTCACATACTCTGACAACTTTACTGAGTTTGGACAGTGCTAGTGAATTTTTTGGTTTCCTAGTCCATAACAGACAATGTTTTCCTTTCATCAGGCTCTTAATGATTTAAGTAATCTTTGGGAATATGTGAAGGCAAACAATGCCTTTTTTTTTTGTTATTCAAACATCATTCGAACAGAACATATATTGCACAGGAGGAAAAATGTGTCAATAATTTATCCAGAAGTCTTGGAGGTCCAGACTTAAAAGCCCTTCATGTATTTGCCCATACATTTACAATGGCTCCTGTGATTAAGTCAATGTAGCTAGTCATATATATATATATATATATATATACAAATTGTTGTATTTGTTATGGGAAAAATAGTAGTAATATTAGTGCCACAGTTGTAATAATGTCTTCTAAGTCTAATAGATTCCTCCTAATAGATTGCTTAATTTAAAACTTAACATATTTAAACATGTTTTCACATGAGCATGGTGCGAGCAATCACAGTACCACTGGTGCATGTGAATTGACACCTCCGTATTGAGATCAAAGGATTTTAATGTATTGTGTTTTAATGGACACACCGTCCTGGTAACATCAATCCAAAACCAACTTCAAATTAGGAAGATTTTTACATACTGTGCAAACTAATTGAAGAATCAAAAATGGACACCAACCTCTTTCTTCCTCAGTATCTTCATGTTTTATTCTCCAGGCTTCTGCATCACTCATGTTCTCACCTTCCTCTTTCACAAACTCTTTCATTTCAGATTACAATTGTTCCTGTTTGCTTGAATACAGATCTTCTCTTGTAGGCTGATGGGGATATTCACAGCATTTATTGGTGGATTACTGTGGGAGGAGCTTCACAGAAGGTGTGAATTGTGATCGCTGTGTGGGAGGAGGAGATTTGCTGAAATCAAATGTGTTACACAAAAACTTAATGTATGTTTCGTGATATGTGTTTTTAGTGTTCATGTTAAATTCATGTTTAATTTTATTTTCTTATATTTATAAAAAAAAATGAACTGCATTTATTAAACAAAAGTGAATTGGTCTAGTATGATTCTTTCTGCACTTGTTTCTTTCTGAACTACTTGAGCTAATTTTGGATTTTGGGAGTGCAATACTACAGATTTTGTTGTCTATTGTATGACAAATGACTTTTGTCTGCTAAATGACTAAATGTAAATGCCAGTTGGGGTACTAACACTTGACTTTTAATCCATTATTGGCACAACCTTTAAAAAATTAAAAGACCATTAAAATTAAAGGTGGGGTATGTGATTTTCTTTTTTGACCATTTTTTCAAAATAACTTGAAATCCTATTCCTAACCCACTTACTGGCTGTAAATTAGAAGCACTGAAATGAAAATTAAGCAATTTAATCATCTGTGGAACGGGCAGGACTCGAAAAACTCCAGCCGATCATTTTCAAGACCATCTAGAATCATTGGACAGAAAATGTGTCAATCAAACGGTCGTACCATGCCCCCCTCCCCCCACCACCCTGGCGCGCGTGTCCCGTTCGTCATCAGCTGCTTTCAGATGGAGCGGCATTTACTACACAGAGCTGTAGTTCATCACTGACAAGCTGGGCAATTTACCCTTCATTACCACGGCCCAGCTTGTTAGTGAACTACGGCTCTGTGTAGTATACGCCGCTCCATCTGAAAGCAGCTGATGGCGATTTACTAATCAATGAATGCACTTTATGTTATGTGCTTTACTGAAGAGATGCGCATAACAATCTCATCTGATAACGTTATATCGGTCAGCCCTATATTTAGCCATAAACTTCGGTGACAACCAGGACGTCCAATATATTTACATTTCAAAAACATTAATTTTCTAACAATATTAATGATTTATGTGACTGTTGAATGTTAATAATATCTGGTGCAATTTACCGCTGAATGTTGTGCCATGTTGACGGTCTTAGCAGGTACATGGTGACGTCATGCAGAAACTCCAACCTATGCTAGCCTGGCTCGCTCTCGCGCATCTGAGTTTTCGCTCGTGCATGATTGCGCGTCCATGTTTTTCGAATGGGTGGAGTCAGGGCCAGCGTTGGAGGAGAGAAGGTAGGACCTTATGAGTTGTGTATTTTCAAAATCTGCCGGCCGTTTTGCAAATCACATACCCCACCTTTAAGAGACCACTGCAAAATGATCAGTTTCTCTGTATTTACTATTTACAGGTATGGTTTGAGTAAAAAAAAAAAAAAAATGGTTTTATTCTATAAAGTACTGACAACATTCCCAAATCCCAAATAAAACATGGTCATTTTGAGCATTTATTTGCAGAAAATGACAACTGGTCAAAATATCCAAAAAGATACCGTGTTTTCTGACAAAGAAAACATGATAATTTTTCGAGGCATGTGGGCTTCATTACATTTATCTATGATTGGGAAGGTTAATGTTATGCAAATTAAGTGTATTCCAAAATTCAACTACCTGCAACAATCTCTCCCTGTAGATGTCCCACTCTCTTATTTCAAGCAATTTGATTTCATTGAACTACTCATAGGTATGAATAGATCATCTGGTTAGAGTTCAAGGCCTAGATTAAAGTATTTGTAGCCTTACTGCCATTATACATCATGCACTTTGTTACTACCTTGTAAAAACACTATATGCTGATTTGAACCAACCATTGGAGGAAGAAAGAAGAGGAGGAGGATGAAGCGAATCTTGTCAATTTAGACCTATCACGTCGCATTCGCAGACTGCCTATTGATTTTATAATTATAATTTCAACTCTGAGACTTTCGAATGATAAAAATACATTAATACAATTTATTAAATGTCCCTTTGTATAAAACTGTGAATGATGCCAAAGATACGTTTAAGTTGCAAATGGACTTAAGAGCGGTTCAAAGCTCTCGTTACTTTACGAAGGTTTTTTCTGAAATACTTAGATAACGATTCTTTTGGGAAATGTGATTTAGAGATTAAGTAATATTTTAGTTCCACTAATGTTCTACTTAGAGTTTCAGGAAACCCAGCCTTGATCTATTACAACACATGGATGTGTTTGTAATACCAAAATGAGTGCAGTAAGAACATTTTAAGCGCCTTTTTTATTTCATTCAGAAAACAAACAAATATCGATTAAAACACACATAAAAAAAATCATATTAATTTGAATATTTTGACCCATTAAGTACGTTTTCTTTCATTTAAGTAACATTATGTCAGAATGGTCCCCCACTCAAATGCATGTTACATCAAATAAACAAGATTGAGGTAAAAAACAATCAGATTATATAATTACTTAAAGATGTAATTTAAGAGATTATGTTCCAGACAACAATTAAACCAACAGTCCAGTTAAATATACTCACAAATATACTCACATATGTTGTTTAATGCTTCATCAATAGTGTAATTTAGTTCACTTTAACTCAGGGTTGACACTGTGCACTACTTAACAACTCTCAGAAAACTCGTCACAAAGTCAACGGACTGATGAAGACGTACAAATAAAAGTTAGCGGATTTGAGTGAATTAATGATTAATGTTATTTATAAAATCTATTGGATATTAAAGCCACATGTGGGCTTTACACACAAGTACGGCAAAAGAGAATAATCACCGTCTTGGGAATAATATAGCGATGATACTTCTGATTCATTAAATGAATCAACTCGTTCGGATGATTCGAATCGATGAATCAGTTCAAATGCCTGCTTTACCGATCTTTTCAAGTTGAAACTAAAAATTGTTCCCGATTTGTTCAGCATCTTTAAAGTGATACTGTGTGATCTATGAGCTTGATGAATGAGGAGAGGACATCAAATCATTCCTTAAATAAAACCAAAATCCATACTAGACTATACAATGACAAATGACATATAGCTATTATGAGACATAGTCTGGGTATTTTATAATTGTGTTTTACACATACAAGTGCTACTAAATACATGATTTCTCTCTGTGGATCCTGACTGTGTTCTCATCCTACTGACGAGATAAAAACTGCCGCACTTTAAACAAAGATTTGGGTTTTAACTTGTTGGTCATTTCTTAGTTTGTGTAATGAATTATAATTCAGTCAATAATTATTCCACAATAAACTAAGATAATAAGCCACTCAAAACATAGATAGATTATATGTTTAATCCATTTTTATTTAGAATAATGCACAATCAGCAAACCTTAAACTACATTTTAGTACAGCCAAATAAATGACATTAATTCTCTCTAATAAAGCAAGATCAAAGCAGCATTAATACACTAGATAGCAGAAATAATGAGACCGAGATCTTACAGAACATGTGTAGCTTTAACTGGTCTAGAGACTTCATGCACATAGATTATGTGAACAATCATACTGACAGACTGAGAACATACGACAGTATCAGTCTGATATCAGCTTACATTTAAAAGTTCATGAAATACACATGACAGCTGCACATTCATTTGAGCTTTTCTGAACTGAAACGGTGGTTTTAAAAACACTGTAAAACGTCAAATTCACATGTCGATCGGATTCAACTGGCAGATTTACTTTAAAAACAGAAAATACGGTCACATATTTGCAATTGTTTCTTGTTCAGCAGGCACATGTGAGGCTAAAAATTAAGTATAATATATGCTATCAAATACAGAAAAATAAAAAAGAATCAAATCTCACAATATTAAAATGAGGCACAATGTTGAAAATAACCACAAATAAAAATATAATAATGACTAAAAGAAATGGAATGATGGTCATCTGCAAAAACGTAAAGTTAGCTTTTTTTCAAGTGGCAAGCAGGAAGCTTAAAATATATGAAGCATGATATATGTTAAAACCTAAATAAAAATGATTCAAAACAAATGAAAACGCAACAATAACTAAAAGTATTCAATGGAATGGTCATTTGGAAACTTATCTTTAAAGAATGGAAGTTATCTTTTTTTGGTAGGCAAGTATTAAGCTGTAAAATATATGAAGCGTGATATACTGTATGTAAAAAACACAATAAAATGATATAGGAGAAAAATGAGGCACAAAGTACAAAATAATGACCACTGTAAAAGAATGACTGAATGTATAAAACTGGAATGGTTGAGATTCGAGCATTTCACAATACACTGGAATAAACACTGGCCGATATTTATGAAATCTATCCCTTATACAAATTCCTTGTACGTGTAAGCATACTTGGCAATAAAGCTGATTCTGATTACATATTTATTTAGCATTAATTATATTTGTAATTATCATTTAGCAGCTTTATAATGAATGAAAGCACAAACTTTTCTAATTTATTCCAAATCAATTGAAGCTCTTCAGTCTTGTTAAGTTTCTCAGCTGAAGTGTTAGTTTCAAACAAAGCTCATGTTTATATCGTTACATTGATTAAATACTGTGGCTGTTTAGCAATCCTGAATTCAGATGGTCTTGTTGTACTATTGCTGCACCTCCATCTATAAGAAAAGCCAGAAAGATTGAAGTTAAAACAGGAACAGAAACAGTGATCAGTCTGAAATCTACATGAAGTGTTGATGCAACATTGAAACATTTAAACAGACTTTATTTCCTATCAAACACATTTCTAATGAGTGTTTTTATTGGGCTTCAAGATCATTGCCAACCTTTATCTAGAATAAAACACTCAGAAGATGAATAAGAACAGAAATGTCCTGAATCAACACAATAATAATCAATCTCATTATGTGTTTCCATAGCAACAATGTCAAATGTATTGAGTTCAGGTAAATAATGAGAAGAGTTCATTAATGAGATTTCTCTGAACACAAAACTAATGAGTTATAAATGCTCAAATGAAACATAATCAGTCTTAATATTTTTATTAAAATGTGTGTCATTTCTGCACCATTAGCGTCTCCAAACAGAATTACAAAATAAAAACATTGTTTTCCAACAAATTCACCCTCAATCTGTCTTTGAGTTAACAAACAGTCCTTCCTCCAACTCACACAACTGACCCTTTGATAAGCTCCGCCCCCCTTGGTTACTGTTGCTATCTCTGACAAGCTCTGCAGAACTTCCCAAATGATTTCAGTAGTTTGCAGTTAATGTAATCCTGTATTAAGGATAGTGTAAACATGTGTGGCTCGCAGTTAGGGGTGAAGGGCTCAAGGCTCAAGACTTGACAAGAGCTTGAATACCCCCCAAAAGAAGCTAATAAGAAAGACAGCAAGTCTTTGGCTGTGGAGCTTTAGATTCAGAAGTAGACATGATTTATACAGAGTGTCTTATCTCCCAAAAGATGAACCTAAAATGAACAAGATACGTGGGGGGGGTCGCTTGCCTATCCTGATGGGCAGGTGTGACAAAGTATATAGAATCCAGCTGGGCCACAAGCTGGGGCAGCCTAACACTAGTGTCCATGTTGGGGGACAGGAAACTGGGAGATGTAGGATAGGAGAAGGTATGCAGGTTGAAACGCTGAAGGGACAGTGGCACAGGAGGGATCGTTACGCCTAACACAGGGGGCACTCCCGTGGAAGGGCAGAGTCGCCCTGCATGGAGGCGAGAATCCTGACCGCCTGGCCCGAACTTAAGTCTCCCTCCTGACTCGGCAGCAACTCAAGCAAGCAAGCCCAACTATCATTCAAACGGAAGGGCGCTTACAGCATTCGACGGGGGAGTCAACGGGAAAGCCCATGATACAAATAAATGCAGACAGCTCACGCTGCATTTCGGCAGGAGATCCCACTGCTGATCAAACTGGAGAGCCCTAGAATAGATTGTGTTGGAGGGGTCTGCAATGCACTATCATGGATCCTAGTCACTCAAGACCAACCTGGATCCCTCTTCAGACACAATGGAGGTATTTCAAATTGGGAGCCCACGATAAGAATAAACACGAAGTTAGTTTTCAGCACTTTCGAGCAGGCGAACCCCCTGCTGTGATGTAAACAGGAGGGCCCCTGAGCATAGTGACTAGCACTACAACTAGCATATTGAGACAGGGGGCCCCCCGGACTGACCAGAGAGACCACCGCTGCATCCAAATGTCGGGGCCGGCCTGGTTGACAGGGATAAGCAAGTGATCCCTCCAAAACCTGATCGTGAATGCCTCGTGGTTAGCTGATGAGGGCTTTTTGAGCACTTCCGATATGGAGATGGTTACTACGGATGTAGATGAGGTATGTATTCTATGACCTGGTAGGTGTATTTAGTTGCTCGAGCAGCCCATTTTGGGCTGCTATGTTTATGCATCGATGTGGAATAATGACTATATTTGTTCAAGGATGCCGTATTTGATCTTGGAGATGCCGATGCAGTTTCAGCACCTGGACAGCACGCGCGCTGTTTGCGGTGTAGTAGGAGTTGCTGCATGGTCTGAGCCAATAGAAATCATGGTAAGAAGGCAAATGTAGCATCTGCGGACTGACTGAACATAATAGTTGTTAGATTAAATGTCGGGGACATGTGTAAGACAATGTCAGGAAACATGCGTTCGTGTGCATACAAACAACGCCATTTAAAGCTAGTTAGTCATTAAATTAGTAGGCACCTGAAACTGAGTGCCCAGATGAATACCGTAGTGTGAGGTTTACTAACTTAAGCGCATATGGTTTGGAGTCCAATGTAATGCGAGACATTTCATGACTCCATTATTGGCATGGGGTGACTCGTCTCGTTTGACGATGATGTATGAAATCGTAGGAGTTTGTGCCTGAGAGTTGGATTTAATAGATACTATAAGAGCACCGTTTACAGTAGTGTGGTGAATAACACAACATTTTATATTGATGACTTGTAATAAATTCTACAAAAAACTGAAATATTGAAGCAAGGTGCCAAGCTGAATCATACTGCATTGATTTAAACTGATTACTTTAAACTTGGCTGGAGCGTAAAATTATGACAAACTGTTGAACATTTATAAAATCATGCAGTAATGAAGTTGTATGTTCAGGCTTGTAAATAAAAGTTTGAAATCAAGGATTCGGTGAAGAGTAGAGAAGACTGTCTGTAAAATAAAATGACAGATTGATTTTACCTGCGTGAAGCGTTTGTCGTGATGGGAGGAGGGAAAGTGATGTTATAGTGTAGAGATGAGTGGAAGTTTGTAGCAGCAATTGCTTTAATATCGGGCTGCGCGGCGAGTTTGTGGAATGATTATTAATGAGTTGGGATGCAACAGGTGTTCTGATATCCATGTTAGAAGTTGACAAACAGAGTCGCTGAATGGCTCACGCCCTAAACGAGCTGCGTGGAGAACATATGAGCAGATGTGGGGAGTTGTTTCACATGTATGAGGCACAGAAGTAGCCGGTTTGTCGAAGCAGCTTCACGCTAACGGGTCACTCTGGGTGGAAAGATTAGATGAGAACATCTGAACAGTCATAGAGAGCTGTTTCATGTGTGTACGCCGTCGAAGCAGCTTCACACGATGTTCTGCTCTGACGAATACAGATTAGGAGGAAAGATAAAGTGGTGTCAGTCGATGCTGTGAAACTAATGAGTCACTTGTATGGGTCTGATCGTGAGCAATGGGCGGGCCGAATGTCAGAAACTCACATAGAGTTAAGCAGCTGTTTATAAACTCTTACTCTGGCTGTGTGATTGGTCGGATTAAATGAACTTGCTCCTCCTGAACCTTGTTAATAAAACGACATTAAATGGGAAATTGCTGTGAGCGACGTGGTATTTGGCAAAATATTCTCATAAATGGAATGGCTAACATTTTTATGAAGAGTGACATTGTAATGCACATTTATGTCACATTTCTTTTAAATAAAAGAAATAGTTAATTACTCAGTAATTTGATTCAAAACTGTGAAGACTGTGAAACAGAATCAAGGCAAACGATTATTACAGTCACTTGAAAAGACAAAAACTAAGAGAAGGGTCAATTGGAAATGAACTGGGTCACTTATCAAATGTTAAAGATGGGCGATACCACTTATTTTCTTTTTGATTCAATACCAATAATTTCAAGACCAATATCCTCAATACCGATACTTCTGTTAAACTGCATGTATGTGTACTGTATGTGCATGTATGTGTACTGTGTGTGCAAGTATGTGCACTGTATGTGTACTGTGTGTGCAAGTATGTGTACTGTGTGTGTACTGTGTGTGTACTGTGTGTGCAAGTATGTGTACTGTGTGTGTACTGTATGTTCAAGTATGTGTACTGTGTGTGCACTGTATTTTCAAGGATGTGTACTGTGTGGGCAAGTGTGTGTACTGTGTGTGTACTGTGTGTGTACTGTGTGTGCACTGTGTGGGCACTGTGTGGGCATGTATGTGTACTGTGTGTACTGTATGTTCAAGTATGTGTACTGTGTGTGCAAGTATGTGTACTGTGTGTGTACTGTATGTTCAAGTATGTGTACTGTATGTGTACTGTGTGTGCACTGTGTGGGCACTGTGTGGGCACTGTGTGGGCATGTATGTGTACTGTGTGTACTGTATGTTCAAGTATGTGTACTGTGTGTGTACTGTGTGTGCACTGTGTGGGCACTGTGTGGGCACTGTGTGGGCATGTATGTGTACTGTGTGTACTGTATGTTCAAGTATGTGTACTGTGTGTGCAAGTATGTGTACTGTGTGTGCACTGTATTTTCAAGGATGTGTACTGTATGTGCAAGTATGTGTACTGTGTGTGTACTGTGTGTGCACTGTGTGGGCACTGTGTGGGCACTGTGTGGGCATGTATGTGTACTGTGTGTACTGTATGTTCAAGTATGTGTACTGTGTGTGCAAGTATGTGTACTGTGTGTGCACTGTATTTTCAAGGATGTGTACTGTATGTGCAAGTATGTGTACTGTGTGTGCAAGTATGTGTACTGTGTGTGCACTGTATTTTCAAGGATGTGTACTGTATGTGCATGTATGTGTACTGTGTGTGCAAGTATGTGTACTGTATGTGTACTGTGTGTGCACTGTATTTTCAAGGATGTGTAGTGTATGTGTACTGTGTGTGTACTGTGTGTGTGCAAGTGTGTGCAAGTGTGTGTGCAAGTGTGTGTACTGTGTGTGCATGTGTGTGTACTGTGTGTGCACTGTGTGGGCATGTGTGTGCACTGTGTGGGCATGTGTGTGCACTGTGTGGGCATGTGTGTGCACTGTGTGTGTACTGTGTGTGCAAGTATGTGTACTGTGTGTGCAAGTATGTGTACTGTATGTGTACTGTGTGTGCACTGTATTTTCAAGGATGTGTAGTGTATGTGTACTGTGTGTGTACTGTGTGTGTGCAAGTGTGTGCAAGTGTGTGTGCAAGTGTGTGTACTGTGTGTGCATGTGTGTGTACTGTGTGTGCACTGTGTGGGCATGTGTGTGCACTGTGTGGGCATGTGTGTGCACTGTGTGGGCATGTATGTGTACTGTGTGTGTACTGTGTGTGCAAGTATGTGTACTGTGTGTGCATGTATGTGTACTGTGTGTGCGCATGTATTCAGAGCTACACCCTGAGAATACCGACATCGAGGAATCCTGGACAACTCTTCGCAACGCCGTCTACTCGACCGCTATGGAAGTACTTGGCCCCAAGCAACGGAGCCATCAGGACTGGTTCAATGAGAATGACGCAGAAATAAAGGAGTTACTGTGGCAGAAACATGAACTCCACAAGGCCTACCAGCAGGACAAGTCTATTGCACGGAAGACTGTTTTTAATCATATTCGTCGCAGAGTACAATGCAAGCTAAGAGAGATGGAAAACTCTTGGCTGCTGAAGAAAGCAGAAGAAATCCAAGGCTTCGCCGATCACGGAGAAACGAAAAAATTGTTCAATTCAATCAAGGCTCTCTACGGACCTCAAGCCGTGGGCACCTCTCCTCTTCTCAGCACCGATTGATCCACTATCCTCACGGAAAAATTGCAGATACTACAGCGATGGGTCGAACACATTCAAAGTGTGTTAAACCGACCATCGGCTATCAACCAGGAAGCACTGGACAGGCTGCCGCGAGGTCGAAACCAACGATGCTCTGGATCTGCTCCCTCCCTGGAGGAAACTCAGAAGGCAGTCAGACAATTGTCAAACGGAAAGGCGCCAGGATCGGATGCGACTCACCGGAGATATACAAGAATGGCGGCATCCAGCTCCTCTGGCGATTGACTCAGCTTTTTCAAGAAATTTGGATGCAGGGCCAAATTCCTCAGGATTTCAAAGACACAACCATTGTCCATCTTTACAAAAAAAAAGGCAATCGTCAAATCTGCGACAATCACAGAGGAATTTCACTCCTGAACATCGCTGGCAAAATCCTGGCCAGGATTCTTCTCAACCACCTTACAACACATCTGGAATCAGGCCTTCTGCCCTGAAACACAATGTGGCTTCCGCAAAGAACGGAGCACCGTGGACATGATCTTCGCAGTTCGTCAACTCCAAGAAAAATGTCAGGAGCAAAATGTCAGTCTCTTCACAGCATTCATCGACCTCACAAAAGCCTTCGACACTATAAACAGAGATGGCCTATGGAAAATCATGCGGAAATACGGCTGTCCAGACAAATACATTCAAATCGTCCACGGACTACACAACGGTATGCTCACCCACGTTATCGACAATGGTGTCGCTTAGGAAGTTAAACAAGGATGTGTTCTTGCCCCAACGCTCTTCAGTCTCGCTTTCTCCGCGAATGTTTTGGGACGCCTACAAAGACGAGAACCCCTGCATCAAACTTCGTTACTGCGCAGATGGGAAACTGTTCAACCTGCGAAGGCTTCAAGCAGTGACAAAGGTCTCTTTTGAACATGTGCGCGAGATGCTCTTTGCCGACGATTGTGTTCTTAATGCCACCACCGAGATGGTTCTCCGCCGCCTGTGACAACTTCGGACTAGCAATCAGTACAGAAAAGACAGTTTGCAGTGATGCATCAACCTGCTCCAGGCACACCCTACGTAGAACCGGTATTGAGCATCAAGTTCTATCTGCCGTCGAGAAATTTACCTATCTTGGAAGCACCATCTCTCGACACGCGTTGATCGACGATGAAGTTATTTCCCGAATCTCAAAAGCCAGCTGCAACTTCGACGCTTACGCTCATCTGTTTGGAATCAGCGTGGAATTAACTTGTCTGTGAAGTTACGGATGTACAAGGCCGCCGTCCTGTCCTCCATGCTGTATGGCTCGGAAAAGTGGACTGTCTATCAACGACATGCCAGGAAACTGAACCACTTCCATCTCAATTGCCTCGCGGCGCATCCTCAACATCACGTGGCAGGACAGAATCCCGGACACTGAAGTCCTGGAGAGAACGAATCTACCCAGTGTCTTTACAATGCTGAAACAATGCGCTCGTTTTATTTATTCTTTAATATTTTTATACATATACACAGTGTGTGTGTGAGCATGTGTACAGTGTGTGTGTGCGAGAATGTGTACGGTGGGTGTACTGTATGTGAAAGTATGTACACCGTGCTTGAATGGTTTTGTGGACCCAGACAGACCGGCATTTGCGTGTTTGCCGCAGATAAACAGCCGCTATGGCGAAGAGCACACCTTGTTTCTCATTCATCTTTTATATAAAACATTTTATCTACTGATTACATTTATATTTAGTCTTTTCCTCCAAAATGTTTGTTTTAGCAGCAAGAAAAGCGATTCGCTGTCAACAGCAATGGAATGACATCCGTGAATGTCATTTATAAACGTTTCTAGGCAACCAGTAGTGGGAACACCCACTAGCGACTTCCCCGCCAGCCACTGGCGACCTGCAGCGACAAAGTCACCGGCAGTGTGAACGCAGCTTTAGAATTAGCAACTCCACGGCTAAAATATCAGCAGTGTGGAAATATTTTAAACAAGAAAGCGAAAACTGTGCAACATCCGCGAATCGGATTGTTTTGTGAGGCGGTAATAATAGAGATGCGTTCAATACGACTAATTTGATACAACATCTTAAAATGAAGCACGCGACAGAATACGGCGAGTTCACTCAAACACATTCGGCTGCTGCGCTGAAGCAACAAACACTGGACAAAACTTTTAAAAGGAAGGAAAAACATCCTCAAGAGAGCGAAAAAGCCAAAAAGATGACAGAGAAAGTGTTTGAGTTCACATCTCTGCGGTGGAGAATGCGGGTTTTCCGCCTCACCAGATCTGTACAGTGAGGTTCATCACAACACACGAGATGATTTAAATGTGACTGTTGTTAGTTTTACAGCAGATATTTGGATGTCATTGATCACCTCACTGCACACGGGATTGATTAATCCTGTAATATTAAACCAGTTTCACGAGTCTCATACAGCCGATCATGTAAAACACGTCAGAAATAAACAAGTACATGTGATTTTACTTTCGTTTTATTCAGTTCATGATTGTTGATCTCGGGCCTGTTCAAGTGTATCTGAATTAATGTTTTGTTGAAGTTGAGCTGTTTGATTATATTCATCCATACAGAACTTGCTGGATTTATCCTGAATATTAAAGTTAAATAAACTATTACACATTCGAAGTAGAAGTTGATTTTATCTGTGAGTTTATAAAAAAGCTGCACTAAGTTAAATGCATTCATCTTTTAGTTCATTTGTTTCCTTAGTTATTTTTGTAAACAAACAAATAAACAGTCTGCAGCTCCATTATGGAGATAAATACAAGTATCGGATCGGGACTCGGTATCGGCAGATATTTAATAAAGCTGATCGGGACGTCTCTAGAATGGACAGATTAAATGAGACTATAACACACTAAAACAATCATATTCAATAATCACAAACATCCTGTTATTGCTGCTGACAGTAAACAGATGTTATTTGGACACATTTGATCATTTGTGAGTTTCTACAGACAGACAGAGAGATGCTGTTCACACAGAAGTTCATGATCTTCATCGATTATTAATATTCATCACAGACTCATTAAATACACAAACTTTCTCAAATTCAACAAAATCTTCAAACATGGACTATTTTTATGATTTCTTTTCAAAAGATTTATTTGCACAATAAAGTTCATTATTTTTCCTCTTTGCTGTGTCTGCTGTAGATAAAACTTACCAGTTGCTTTTTGTTTTATAGATGCTGTGGTGATAGTGAATTGAGCATCTGAACAGCAACATAAGCAGCAGCACATATTCCTGCTATAGCAGCTGGAGACGGACCTGCAGCTGGAACAGATGAAGACGCTGTAATGAGAAAGACAGACGGTCATTAGTGTCACTGAATCTGATCTATGAATCATCAGAACTAGAAACATTTGTCTGCTCGTATCATAAACACCAAACCAACATCTGTTTAAAGTATTAAATATAAAAATCAGTTCAATAATGTAAAGATGAATTGAATATGATCCGCTATAGTTTAATACAGAAGTGAAATATGGACAGATTATAGATTATATCCACTTGTAATCTTCTGAAAACACCTGAAACGATCAGAACTGAATCCAGAGATCATCGACCTTCATCAAACTCTGGAAACTTGACCAGCCCTTTACAAACACAAACATCAAACTCACTCGTCTCATGTTTCATTACCTCAATGTTCAGAAACAATTCAGTCCAAAACATCTGAATGTCTGAAAATAAAAGAGCGGTTCATGCAAGAAGACGTCCAGTACCGGTCAATCCGTTCAATCTGAAACTCCTTCACAGGATTGAGCGAAACTCACATTACAGACCATGTTTAGTCCAGATTGCAGTTTGTGTTCTTCTGTCAGATATTAGGGTTTAGGGTTCATTTACTTTTTCTCAGGGTGAGAAGTTGTACACGTTCTCCAACTTCACAAAACAAAAAGCATCAAAATGTTTTATTGTCTTTACTCAGAAAGAGAAATAAACTTTATTGTTCTTAATTACAAGATTTAGTTTCTTGTACTTTTAAAATGAAACGATCACAAAGAAAGTGACTTTGCAAAGATCAAAAGAGTCCAACGCTTCTCTTTTGCATTTATTTATTTTGAATTTGCAGAAATTTAGTTCCCCAAATAATGAAGAATATCCTGAAGGAGTCAAACCCCTTTATCACAACACATTATAAATGTGTACCTGTAGCAAACTGGAGAAGATGACATCATTGATCTACAATACAGTTTTATATTGAAAGATTTGAGTTACTGACCTTTGACATTAACATTGAATCTGTTGTATTCGGTTCCTCTGGTGCTGCTGATCTTTAGTTTATAAAGTCCAGAGTGTTCAGTTCTGATGTTACTGATGGTGAGAGATCCAGTCTGATGGTCCAACTCTAATACACCTCTGAATTTCCCATCATATACTGAGATCTGATTGTGTGCTCGGTAGATTTCAGCTATCACGATGCCTTCAGTATCAAACGTCCACATCAGCAGCTCATCTGTCAGTATTTCAGGTACATCAGTCTGTAGAGTCACAGATTCTCCCTCCATCACTGACAGTGCCTTCACTTTAAACACATCTGAACAACAAACAGAAATGATAAAACAGTCCTGTTAATAAAGGACTTATAAGATCACAAAAGTGTGTCAGTGAATATTAATATCTAATTGTTTCAATGATATAATTAATGCACGTGTTGCTTCTTCTACTCATTATAATAAATGTTTTAATGCATTTTCAACATTATGACAAATACACCAGTTATAAATTAATGTTGCACCAGTAAAATGTCATTATGGATGTTTGATATTCAGTTTCATGATGGTGGAGCTGAACTGTAAATGTCTTCCTGTGTGACGGATAATATGAGGATGATTGTTCATGTTTTACATAAATCATGCCATTATTACTGGCTCTTCATCATCTCCATTAATCCTTAAATTATACAGTTTACTGCTGTTTGTGCAACTGAAACTGATTTATTTTCTTTTAATGAAATCTATCAAATCTTTCTATTAAACTAATTGATTTTCTGGCTTGTTTTCACATCAACAGACAACGTGAAATACAGAATATTAATATTAATATATTGAATCATGTGAGTTACTCACCACTAACAGTAACTCTGAAGATCTTTGATTTGGTCTGTGATCCGATGATCTCTGCTTTATAAAGTCCAGAATGTTCAGTTCTGATGTCACTGATGATGAGAGATCCAGTTTCACTGTCCACAGACAGTCTGCCTCTGAATCTCCCATCAGAAGCATTGAATACTGTAATGTACTTGTCTCCGGTCCCTATAGTGACTCCTGCTATACGAGTTTCTTCTGGTGTAAAATAACTCCAATGGATCTCATCACCCGTCTGTAATCCAGTAGCATCAGTCTGTAGAGTGACAGAATCTCCCTTTATTACAGACTTTGTCTCAACATCAGACACACCTGCAGAACAAACACAAACAGTTCAAACACACGTGTAAAAACATCAGTTGAATCTATTCATCTGATCTAAAGACATTAAGAGTTTTACACATTTACCTGAAATAAAATACCAGTTCAAATGTTCTTAAACTCATAATATCTAAAGTCATTTTTTATGATTTGAAACCTGCTTTAAATGCAACATCATCAGTTATGACACAAATCAATCCGCACGTGTTGTTTGTCATTAATAGTGTTTTTCACGCTTGTTTCCCCATAAGAGCCGACCGTTGCCTCTCTCACACATTAATGTTCAGTTGCACTCACGGTTATTTTAACAACACTGAACTGAAGTGAGACACACAGCGAGCACACCTGCGTGAAGTTGACCCCCCACCCAACGCAAAACATCGGCAAAATAGTCTCAATCATTTGTGCTTCATTTGTGCTGGTTTGTCCTGTAAAAATGTTAGTTTGTGCTGCTTCGGTTTTTTAGATATTAAAAGAATATTTATTGGTCATTCTGAGGTCAGTCAGCCCCCCACATGCTCCAAATTCACCCCAAATATTCTCGTTTATTTGTGCCGGCAAAAATTTCTTTGTGCTGCTTCAGATCTTTAAATATTAGACACTGAAATATAGGTGATGACGTCACTAGCCCCCCCATGCTCCAAATTCGCCCCAAATAGTCTTGTTTGTTTGTGCCAGTAAAAGTTTCGTTTTGCGAATGTCTTTTTTAACAACACAGTTGAAGTAAGAAGGTAAGATCCAAATGGCAAACCAAATCATACAATAGACGCATTCACTGTTACAGATCCACTGTGTGTCTGTGTGTGGTACAGGTCAAAAGTTTGTGATGTTAAAGCTGAATTTTCAGCATCATTACTCCAGTCTTCAATGTTATTTTTGTTTGTTTTTAATTTCGTTTTTGTTTTGTCTTTCCTATTTGTAGTCTATATATGCTGTATTTTATAATATGTGTTGGATACAATATGTTTGGCATAATAAAAAAAACATCCAGTCCTCAATGTCACATGATCCTTCAGAAATCATAGAAAAATGTTGATTTTGTGATCAACTATTATCATTATTATTGGTGCTCAATTATTAAGAATGGTTATATTAGATTTTTTTTTTTTATCAATGTTTAAAACTATTTTTGCATGCTTAATATTTTTGTGGAAACTTTGATGAATAGAAAGGTAAAAAAAACAGCATTTATTTGAAATATAAATCTTTTTAACCATATAAATGTCTTTTACTTTCTCTTTTGATCAATTTAATTTGTCCTTGCTGAATAAAAGGATTATTATATATAAGCAGCACAACTGTTTTCAACTGATAATAATAATGAATGTTTCTTGAGCAGCATATTATAATGTTTTCTGAAGGATCGTGTGACACTGAAGACTGAAGTAATGATGCTGAAAATTCAGCTTTGATCACGGAATAAATTACAGTTTACAACATATTCAGATAGAAAACAAAAGTTTTACATTGGAATAAGTGTTTTACTGAATTATCAAATAAATGCAGCCTTGGTGAGCAGAACAGACTTCTTTTAGAAACATAAAAAAATCTTAAATGTTTTCAAACTTTTGACTAGTACTAATATACAGTGGGTACGGAAAGTATTCAGACCCCCTTAAATTTTTCACTCTTTGTTATATTGCAGCCATTTGCTAAAATAATTTAAGTTCATTTTTTTTCCTCATTATTGGACACACAACACCCCATATTGACAGAAAAACACAGAATTGTTGACATTTTTGCACATTTATTAAAAAAGAAAAACTGAAATATCACATGGTCCTAAGTATTCAGACCCTTTGTTCAGTATTTAGTAGAAGCACCCTTTTGATCTAATACAGCCATGAGTCTTTTTGGGAAAGATGCAACAAGTTTTTCACATCTGGATTTGGGTATCCTCTGCCATTCCTCCTTGCAGATCCTCTCCAGTTCTGTCAGGTTGGATGGTAAGCGTTGAGTGGACAGCCATTTTCAGGTCTCTCCAGAGATGCTCAATTGGGTTTAAGTCAGGGCTCTGGCTGGGCCATTCAAGAACAGTCACGGAGTTGTTGTGAAGCCACTCCTTCGTTATTTTAGCGGTGTGCTTAGGGTCATTGTCTTGTTGGAAGGTGACCCAGTCTGATGTCCAGAGCACTCTGGAGAAGGTTTTCAGTCCAGGATATCCCTGTACTTGGCGCATTCATCTTTCCCTCGATTGCAACCAGTCGTCCTGTCCTGCAGCTGAAAAACACCCCCACAGCATGATGCTGCCACCACCATGCTTCACTGTTGAGACTGTATTGGACAGGTGATGAGCAGTGCCTGGTTTTCTCCACACATACAGCTTAGAATTAAGGCCAAAAAGTTCAATCTTGGTCTCATCAGACCAGAGAATCTTATTTATCACCATCTTGGAGTCCTTCAGGTGTTTTTAGCAAACTCCATGCGGGCTTTCATGTGTCTTGCACTGAGGAGAGGCTTCCGTCGGGCCACTCTGCCATAAAGCCCCGACTGGTGGATGGCTGCAGTGATGGTTGACTTACTACAACTTTCTCCCATCTCCGACTGCATCTCTGGAGCTCAGCCACAGTGATCTTTGGGTTCTTCTTTACCTCTCTCACCAAGGCTCTTCTCCCCGATAGCTCAGTTTGGCGGACGGCCAGCTCTAGGAAGGGTTCTGAGTCGTCCCAAGCGTCTTCCATTTAAGGATTATGGAGGCCACTGTGCTCTTATGAACCTTAAGGGCAGCAGACATTTTTTTGTAACCTTGGCCAGATCTGTGCCTTGCCACAATTCTGTCTCTGAGCTCTTCAGGCAGTTCCTTTGACCTCATGATTCTCATTTGCTCTGACATGCACTGTGAGCTGTGAGGTCTTATATAGACAGGTGTGTGGCTTTCCTAATCAAGTCCAATCAGTATAATCAAACACAGCTGGACTCAATTGAAGGTGTAGAACCATCTCAAGGATGATCAGAAGAAATGGACAGCACCTGAGTTAAATATATGAGTGTCACAGCAAAGGGTCTGAATACTTAGGACCATGTGATATTTCAGTTTTTCTTTTTTAATAAATGTGCAAAAATGTCAACAATTCTGTGTTTTTCTGTCAATATGGGGTGCTGTGTGTACAATAATGAGGAAAAAAAATGAACTTAAATGATTTTAGCAAATGGCTGCAATATAACAAAGAGTGAAAAATTTAAGGGGGTCTGAATACTTTCCGTACCCACTGTATATGTGTGTGTGTGTGTGTGTGTGGAAACTCGTGACTCAATGAATTAAGTAGCTAAAATGATTTTACTTTTGAAATTGAATTACTGTTGAATTACTGTTGAATTACTGAGTCACTCCACTTCTCAGGTCGTCATACATCTCCCAGACACATGGAGACCTCCTGCAGTAGGCCACATAATGTCCAAGAGCATCCTGAGTTAAGGCTCTTTGAAAGCAATGATTGTCCTTAAAGCAAATCTCTCTCCAGATTGGAGGGAAATTCACACAAAGGAAATTCTGAGGAGTTGCTTCCCAGGTCAGTGTCAATCCGCAGAAGTTATCCCAGACTGTAACTGAGCACTTTTCCTGAGGTATCTGTCTTGAATGCAGAGGGACACTGTGACAGACTTTGTATTGGCCTGAGGCAGGGGGACTCCAGAAGGGTAAGGCCTTCTTCCACTGCGGCCTGAAGATGAGCCATGCCAGAAGCCTGCAGTACAGCAACAGAAGTACAAACAAATGGATCTTCCCGGGTGACTTGTCTGCTGAGACCACAATACTGTGAGGAGCACTGTTTTGGGAAGGAAACACATGCACGTTTTTCAACAGATCCACTTTCAGTCTTTTCCCCCCTCACAGATGGATCTGCATGGAGCCATTCAGGACAAGGAGAGAGGTATGAATTCCTCTTCCTCTTTATGGGTGGAACTGCTAGGCCTCTCCAGTTTTCAACAGCGTCTCCATATGTCCCAGAACAGGAAGCATCCATTTCTGGTTTTCCATCTACACTGCAAGTTGTGGTGGGTAGTGGATTGTCTCCTGTGATTATCACCGTTGCAACAGCTGCATCTTCTTCACCTTTTTCCTCACCTTTTTGTTTTGCAGAACAAATTTGCATGTTGCAATGAATCTATCCACCAGAATAGGCAAGTTTTCATGCTTGGAAAAGGCCACGTTTGATGTTTTTGAACTCTGCTTCAGCATTGGCTGAACTTGCGGTGATGTTGGTGCTTCAAAAGTGAGGGATCGTTACCCCTGTCCAGAGTGGTATGTAACTTGTAAGCCAGGGAGAAAGTGCATATTATCATGATCCCCATTACCTACGGCAAGTGACCTGCTCTCCTCACACATTCCCACTGTCCTAGCCCTGTCTGTGTTTGGTCACATGGATCCACATCCAGGTCCCTCTACATCTGGAATGATGACACACTCTTCTGCAATTCTGGCTTTCAGGTATTTCTTGCACCTTTCAGATATGAGGGGGGCTCCAGAACTGTCATTGCCCTTTTCTTCAAGCAGTCCCACTGACAGATCAAACAAGGTGGTACTTTTGCTGACTGTTTACCGAGTAAGAGGAGTGAGGAGGATGAGGAGTAAAAGCCTTGACCAGAGCTCCGAGCAAAGCCAGAGAAAAGTCACTCACAACCTCTTTTGGAGTTGGTGCACCTGCACATATCCATTCTGTCAGCCAATGTGTTATTGCATTAACATTGTGTTTCTCTGACAGCATTTGCACCTCTGGGACACTTGAGCTCTCATCCCCTAACAGAATGCCCTGATATAAGAATATATGGCCAGACTTGCCATTTGGTCTCTGTAGTTTCCTCACTATTGAGTCAGTTGCATCAAAACTCACAATGGGGTTAGTAGATGTCTTTGATAATGACTTGTACATATACATTTGTGTTTGACTCCAATAGTGACAGAAAAACTTGTCCAGTCCAATGTCTTTAATGTGACCACTGTGAGGTACACTGTATTTTAACATCTGCAGTGAAACAATGGGATCCTTGTCGCCTAATTCTAAATAATTTCTCTCTTGCTTTTCTTTGTGCAGGGTGGCCAAATTAGGCAGATGACTTGGCTCAGGATCTCCAAAATCCATCAGCTTTGTTGCCTCTGATGCCCTCCATACATGGGGTTCCCCCATCACACGCTTGGAACAGCCAGTGTGCAGGGAGTCATCAGTGTTGTTAATTAAACACTTGAGCACTGTTGGGCTGTTCATTTCAGGCGCTTTGTCAAATTTTTGTGAATGTGGCCACAACACTCCTTACAGTTGCCTCTGATTTCTAGGTATTTCTCTGTGGCTGATGGATAGACCTTGGCTCTTTTAAAGGCAAATGTGCAGGGGCATTTCACTTCTTGCAATATGTGATTATCACATGTGTCCAGATGCCAGGCTTCAAAATTTTGTATTCCGTTTTTGATGTTTTAGAGAACTTGTTGTATTTAACCATTTCAGGCATGAATTCAATCAATTTCTGAAATGGAACTTCAATATCAAAAGTCCAGAAATATTTTGGTCTGGGTGAAAGGGACCCTGGCTCAAAATCAGTGTCATCAGTACTGCCATTTGTAAACCCTAAAGCAGTGCAGATGTTGTGTCTATTTAATTTAACAAAAGTGTATAGAGACTTTGCAGGGATCTTGTTTTCTAGCTGCTTACTAAGCTCTGTCCAGATGCTCTTATTAGGAGTAGCTATGTTGCCATTTTGGACTTATGGCCTCTTTTGATGAACACAGGACCGTGAAAATGGAATCTCTGTCAACTTCTGGTTTCTTGGGCATCTGGCATAAGCAAAACATAATTACCCACTTAAATAACTCAAAAACGTCATGTTCAGTATAAACTTGTTTTCATTACTGTATTGGTCTGAATATAAGGATAATATAGTAATAATATATAAGGATAATATATCTTATATTAGGACAGTAATGTTGACCCCTAGATGCACAATGTATTCAAAAAACTAACATGGGTCACATGTAAAACTGTAATTAGCATGCATTTGTATTAGCAATGAGTATTCGGTTCAATAAACATTGACAATCTTAGCTCTCGTGAATGGTGTACAATTATTCTTGAAGTTAACAAATACTATTGTAACTGACAGTGTTAAAACATTGTACAGAAATGTAATTTAGTAACGACTTTTTCCCTACTAACTCTACACTAATTTCCACCAGAGCATCTTGAACAGAAGTGTCACTTGACCCTATAGTGGTGGCAGTGAAGTGTAGCAGATGATACTCCATGTAAATAAATAAAAAGTTCAATCAGTGAATGAAGTAAAGATTGTTTATCGAACAAATTATGTGATGATTAGTCTTGACAGAAATTCTTCGGCAGTTCGACTCTAAAAGTGTGTTCACATCGAGGGGATTTGCGCTTTTGTTCTCGTGCCCAGAGCTGAGCGAAAGTGAGTCACCGAAAAAGAGTCCGACAGACACCAGATGAATATTGAGCTGCTGCTGTCTGAACACCAGTACGTTTTTAATAAACATCATAGCGACTACAAAAACACTGATAAGGAGTTGTTGTTGTATTAAAACATCTTCATCCAACCTTTTGGCAAGATATTTAAATGACAAACCCAAAATAAAATGCTCACTGCTCATAAATCATACTGACTACACACAAAACAAGATAGAAATATATAATATAGTATCTAATATATAGTAATCAGAATGACTGAGACTGCTACTAACCTGTATTTGATTTTTGTGACCATTAAGTGATCCATTTATCATGTCAGTATTGTATTCAATAAATATCAGCATTTATAATTCGCCTGTAATTCAATGTCTAATATTTAAAAAACCGAAGAAGCACAAACGAAACTTTTACCGGCACAAACAAACGAGAATATTTAGGGTGAATTTGGAGCATGTGGGGGACTGACTGACCTCAGAATGACTTTTAATATCTAAAAAACCGAAGCAGCACAAACAAACATTTTTACAGGACAAACCAGCACAAATGATTGAGACTATTTTACGCTTACGTTTGGTGGCAACTTCGCGGTAGGGCAGCAGTATGGATGAACACCAGCATCTTTCTCTAAAAACACTACGGCAGACAATAAGAAACTAAATAAACCATCTGACGTGTCCGACAGTCTGACTCGGACAAACTACATCAGCCTTTAATATCAAAGACCCATGAATCACTTGTGTTTGTCCGTCCACTAAAGTCTTCTTTACAGTTTCCACTTTAACATTCAGTGTGAAAATATACCAGATTATTCCAGACAATTAATCCCACAATTATTACAGAAGTAAGTTTGATCTACTCACGATTGACAGTAACTCTGAATGTTCTTGTATGGAAGTCCCAACACTGCTATTGATCCCTAGTGTATAAAGTCCAGAGTCTTCGGTTCTGATGTTTGTGATGGTGAGAGATCCGATCTGATCCACCTGCAGTCTGTTCTTGAATCTTTCACATTATTATTCTCAGGTACTGTGATCTTATCAGTTTCTCTGTCAATCTTTGCTATGAAATCACTTTGACCATTAAACTTCCACAGCAGCTTCTCAGCTCCCTGAATCTCAGTAACATTAATCTTAAGAGTGACAGAATCTCCCTCCATCACTGACATCATCACGTCACTGAACACACCTGCAGAACAAACACAAACACATTATAAAGAAAGATAGAAAACAGCAATGTGAACTATTATTCTACTAATATTGATCATTTCCACTCATATTACTGTTGTGATAAAGTATTTGAATACAGCTGCATACTGTGTTTAATAATGATCTAGGGGCTGTTCACTCCGAACACATTCATGTACAAAAGGAAACACTAGACACAGATATAACACAACACAGATGTCTGCTTTATACAATAACCTGAAAAACAGTGACACAAACATGTCCGAATGAAATACTGTATCTGTATAATTCATCAGAATTATAATAAACTGTAAGAATGATGAAATAAAAGAATAATCGCAAATGTGCAGTTTATATTGAAAGTGAAAGTGTTGAAGAAACAGAAAGGAATTTGACTCACCCTCCACGAGTAATAAGAGTAAGAACGATAAATAATGATTCTTCATATTGATGGAGAGTTTATGATTAATCTGTTTCTCTGTAAATGTTTCTGACCAGCACACACATCCACTGACTGTTGACTTCAATAAACAGCAGATTATGGTTAATTATGGTGATTAAAGGTGCCTCAGTTTGTTTCTGGGAGGAAACTCCGCCTCAAAGGCTCCATATGTTTATGATTAGGGTGGGGGCGGGGTTAGGGCATCCGCTGCCTGACAGGAACACACTGAGGCCCCACAGACGTGTTATGACGTGTTTCTGCTCTGTTATTTAACAACATAAATGTAGCTAATATTTTTATATTTAAGATTTTATAAATATTTGATGTACATTTATAAGATTGAACATTGTATTATATTACCCTGGAGAAGTTTTAAACATCAGATAACAGCTGCTGACAGAACAATTATCGATGATCCAAAATCGATATTTTCATCTTCCTTTGAAAAGACATGAAAATCCGATCACTGATATTTGTTTTGCTGTTGAGGAAACAGGTCAGCAAATATTAAAATTACATTTGCTGTAGTCTCCCATTCAAGTTTACCCAACATCAGTCTAGTTTCCATCCACCTTTCATGCTGTTTGTGATCGACAAAGTGAAAATGCTTAAAAATAAATTGTGACATTTGTCGCTCTTCTGCCGCTTCCATTCAAATGGCCTTTTATGGATAAAAATGGTGTGCGCGACGACGTCATGCCTAAAAAAACACTTTGTCACATCAGTTTTGGTTTATTCTGACCTGAAGCCGTTTCCATTCAGAAATGTGTTTATCACTAATTCACCTCCCAGAGGTCCCTAATATTGTTCCTCTGAAGTTTGGGTAAAATGGAGATTATTGAGACAATTCACTGTCATTAGTCAGCTTCTTGTCATTTTAATTAACAAATAAATGCAATCAGAAGAGGAATTGCAATCTAAAGGGAGCAGTTGCTCTTCTGATGGGACTGTAATATCGGTCCTGATGTTGCACCTATCACAGGTTGCCATCGGTTACGACCCGAAAGCAGATCGTCATGACCCTGTTCAAGCTGATAACCTGTGATAGACATCAGGACCGACATTACTGCAGCAAGTATTGAAGAAACTTCCAGTGTCAGTATCAGGATCATCATGGATGTGTTTCTGATGTGTGACAGATATTAAAGAAACATTGATGCGTGTAATATCAGTGTTACATACATGATACATTCCTCATATTCAAGATTTTAAACATTTAATCTAAAGCATCACAACTGCATCATGTCCCGCATATTTCTCCAGTGACTTTAACCACCAACTGAACTTGATGATCATCTCAAATATATTTTAGCATCATAATGTCATTTATATTTCCTGAAGCAGTAAATGTGATCTGAGGTAAAGATGGTTAGATTAAAAATATTTCAACTTTTTAAAATGTTCAAAAGCTGTTTTTCTGAAAGTGACTCATTGAACAAATAGTTCAGATAGTTTATAATCTTGAGAAAAGTCTAGAACATTCTGAGAACGTCATTCAGACGACTGTTTTCATCTACAGAACAGAGTATGGATAATTTAAGTTTGTGTAAAGAAAAGGCATATGAAGGTCTAAAAATATATATTTTACACATTTGGCCATTAATTTAATTTAATACAGGGAATTTTAACAATAACTTTATAGATTTGGGTTTTATGTTACTGTTCCAAAAAAGCACACAGATGTTTTTCTCTCAGTATTGTGTATTTATTTTTCATTTAAAACATCTTTGTCCATAGAAATGAAATATTTTATATTTTGTAACATCAATGAAGAGTTTAAAGCATTTGTGATGTGGAAATATCCATTTTAGAAGTTAAAACAGCCATTAAAAACTAAAATGACACACGTCTCCTGTAATGATGGCCAAACTGCTGAATTCTTTCCAATATTTCTAGAAGATCTGGCTGAAAATATTTTAATGGTCTTTAAAGAGTCCATCGATCAGTGTTTCATCTCCCTCAATGACTCGAGGCCGAATAACTTTAACTCCACAACCGGACAAAGATCCATTATTATTATTATTATTATTATTATTATTATGTAATTAAACTATCACTTTAATGAACAATGACAGTAAAATTATTGCTTCCATATTTGCATAAAGGCTGAAAACAGGATTAGATTGTGTTATTGATGAGTTACAGGGTTTATAGGGGCTTTTATTAGATCTTATAGAAGTTATTAATGAAAATAATATTATCTTGTTTATCGAAGGCTAATAATGATCATTTACATTATTAAAGATGTGTTTCCGGTTCCTGTGTAGCTCATCGAGTAAAGACGCGGACTGACACACCCATTTCCTGTGTTTGCGATCTCTACTCGTGTTTGTGCTATTTACATTGTTTAAATAAAATTTAATTAAATTAAACTGCTCTGATGATGTGATGAGGGGCGTGGCCTACCGTCTGGACCTATTTATTTATCTTTATAATATTTTAATTCTGAATACATTATTAATTATTATAGAGAGCTGAAGTCATCTGTAATATAAACAACATAATATCTTGTTGATTCTTTCCAAAAATAATGAAATATTGTATCCGTATCATAAAACTGTAAGAATGATGAAATAAAAGAATAATCGCAAATGCGCAGTTCCGGTTTATATTGAAAGTGAAAGTGTTGAAGAAACAGAAAGGAATTTGACTCACCCTCCACGAGTAATAAGAGTAAGAACGATAAATAATGATTCTTCATATTGATGGAGAGTTTATGATTAATCTGTTTCTCTGTAAATGTTTCTGACCCGCACACACATCCACTGACTGTTGACTTCAATAAACAGCAGATTGCGTCACTTCCTTTCTTCTTATTTACCGTTTAAATGCCGGTTTCAGACTTCAGTGGCGCATTACCGCCATCTACAGTACTGCAGCACTGACCAGATTAAACTTTATTATTATTAAATCATAATTTATATCAAATAAAATAAACATAATGAACATTATAGAGAACTTTCATATTATTTGGGGAAGTTCAATCACATTGAGGATATATAAATATGTTTTTAATTTCATAGACCTGTAATTATCAGGATTTCTCCTGGATAAACATTTATTATATAAAGTTTATGAAGTTGACATTAAGTCCTCTGTGGCTATCAGTGTCACAAACAATGCTCCCAAAATCAACTCAAAACAACTAATAAGAAATACCAAACATTGACAATTATTAAACTTTTTTTCCCTTTTTTTTTGGAAGGGGTGTACTATGAATGTATATATATATATATAAATAAACATGTCCAACATTCTTTTGAATGTCCATGTACTAAAATAAAATATTTGATGAGTATACCTTCATTTACTATTAATATTATTTTTAATGGTCATGGAAAATGAAGCAATGTGAAAACAATTTTACCTGGTTGCATAAAGTAGTCAGTTAATTTACCTGCGAACTTTGACCTTTTGCTGACCCTTTATGCTTCACAGAGCTCATGCAGCTGAACACACTCGACTTTCTCTCCCATTAGATACGAGAGTTTGTCGAAGTCATTTATGTCCTGGAATTCAGGTAGAATATGAGCTATTTTTGTAAAGTGTGTGTTTCTAATGGTCTCATATTTACTGCAGTGAGTGAGGAAGTGAAGTTCATCCTCCACGACTCCTTCAGTGCAGCGTGAACACAGTCTGTCCTCTCTGGGTCTCCGGTTCTGTCCGTGTCGACCCGTCTCTACAGACTCCTTCAGTGCAGCGTGAACACAGTCTGTCCTCTCTGGGTCTCCGGTTCTGTCCGTGTCGACCCGTCTCTACAGACTCCTTCAGTGCAGTGTGAACACGGTCTGTCCTCTCTGTGTCTCCGGTTCTGTCCGTGTCGACCCGTCTCTACAGACTCCTTCAGTGCAGCGTGAACACAGTCTGTCCTCTCTGGGTCTCCGGTTCTGTCCGTGTCGACCCGTCTCTACAGACTCCTTCAGTGCAGTCTGAACACAGTCTGTCCTCTCTGGGTCTCCGGTCCTGTCCGTGTTGACCCGTCTCTACAGACTCCTTCAGCGCAGTGTGAACACGGTCTGTCCTCTCTGGGTCTCCGGTTCTGTCCGTGTCAACCCGTCTCTACAGACTCCTTCAGCGCAGTGTGAACACGGTCTGTCCTCTCTGGGTCTCCGGTTCTGTCCGTGTCGACCCGTCTCTACAGACTCCTTCAGTGCAGTTTGAACACAGTCTGTCCTCTCTGGGTCTCCGGTTCTGTCTGTGTCGACCCATCTCTACAGACTCCTTCAGTGCAGCGTGAACACAGTCTGTCCTCTCTGGGTCTCCGGTCCTGTCTGTGTTGACCCGTCTCTACAGACTCCTTCAGTGCAGCGTGAACACAGTCTGTCCTCTCTGGGTCTCCGGTTCTGTCCGTGTCGACCCGTCTCTACAGACTCCTTCAGTGCAGTGTGAACATGGTCTGTCCTCTCTGGGTCTCCGGTTCTGTCCGTGTCGACCCGTCTCTACAGACTCCTTCAGTGCAGCGTGAACACGGTCTGTCCTCTCTGGGTCTCCGGTTCTGTCTGTGTTGACCCGTCTCTACAGACTCCTTCAGTGCAGCGTGAACACGGTCTGTCCTCTCTGGGTCTCCGGTTCTGTCCGTGTCAACCCGTCTCTACAGACTCTTTCAGTGCAGTGTGAACACAGTCTGTCCTCTCTGGGTCTCCGGTTCTGTCTGTGTCGACCCGTCTCTACAGACTACTTCAGCGCAGCGTGAACACGGTCTGTCCTCTCTGGGTCTCCGGTTCTGTCTCTGTCGACCCGTCTCTACAGACTCCTTCAGTGCAGTGTGAACACGGTCTGTCCTCTCTGGGTCTCCGGTTCTGTCTCTGTCGACCCGTCTCTACAGACTCCTTCAGTGCAGTGTGAACACAGTCTGTCCTCTCTGGGTCTCCGGTTCTGTCTGTGTCGACCCGTCTCTACAGACTACTTCAGCGCAGCGTGAACACGGTCTGTCCTCTCTGGGTCTCCGGTTCTGTCTGTGTCGACCCGTCTCTACAGACTCCTTCAGTGCAGTGTGAACACGGTCTGTCCTCTCTGGGTCTCCGGTTCTGTCTCTGTCGACCCGTCTCTACAGACTCCTTCAGTGCAGTGTGAACACAGTCTGTCCTCTCTGGGTCTCCGGTTCTGTCTGTGTCGACCCGTCTCTACAGACTCCTTCAGTGCAGCGTGAACACAGTCTGTCCTCTCTGGGTCTCCGGTTCTGTCCGTGTCGACCCGTCTCTACAGACAGACTGTGCTCACTCAGACGATACTTTGACAGTAGCTTTCTTTATCTATTATCTTTAATATGGATCAAATATGGGGCCAATTTATAATCAGTCTTAATTCTGTGGAAGTAGCTGAATTTATGTTTTCGCTCTCTCTCAAATCAATTAAATTCAAGTTGCTTTATTGGCATGACAAAAGTAAATTAATAAAACAACACCATAGAAAATAGTTTAGAACAATTTATAATCTCTCTCACTCAAATTGCTTTATTGGCATACATACAGTAAATACATATTGGCAAATCATTACAAGAAAAACAAAGTGAATACAGTAAAATGGACATGAACAATAAGACAAGACAAAACTAGACAAGAAACAACTAAGGAAACAAAGACATATAAAACTCTTTATCTGTTTTTCGCAGTCTCACTCTCTCTCTCTTCCTCTCTCTCTCACTCTCTCTCTCTTCCTCTCTCTCTCACTCTCTCTCTCTCTTCCTCTCTCTCTCTCTCTTCCTCTCTCTCTCACTCTCTCTCTCTTCCTCTCTCTCTCACTCTCTCTCTCTTCCTCTCTCTCTCTCTCTTCCTCTCTCTCTCTTCCTCTCTCTCTCTCTCTCTCTCTCTCTCGACAGAACTTTATAAACTCTCCCCTCCTCCAGTTGTCGTCACTCAAGATAGTTTAGTTGAAATATCTGGTGATTTCAGACTTGTGGAGAGTTATTTCAATGAATAATGTTTCACACATTGCTTTTATTGTGTTTGTTCTTGTGGCATGTGGTCAGTAAGTCAACTTTCTTTCTTATTTATTGACAGTTTATTGTAAAGGACTATCAACATCATTGTTTGCTGTTTTTATGAGAAATATTCAGTTGATCTGTGTAAATAACACTTTATATCATCAATAAATGATTGTATTAAATGTAACGTTTTGAAGACATCATATCATCAGACTCATTTTACTTTCAGTCAGTATCATTACACAAATATTTCTGTTTGTATTTGCTGTTATTTCAGTGGAGAACTATTGAACATCTTATTCATTTATCAGTTTTCATGAATCTGTTTCAACACTTCATTGACTACAAGTTATTCCTCATTTAATGTGTGCAAAACGTGTTTCAAAGATCAAAATAAAAGTTCAAGTTCACATTGTTTGTTGTGCAGGTGTGTTTGGTGTTGATCCAGATAAAGTGAAGTCAGTGTCAGTGATGGAGGGAGATTCTGTCACTTTACACACTGATCTTACTCAAATACAAGATAAAGATGAGATCGAGTGGAGGTTTGGATCTGAAAACATTCGCATCGCTAGAATCAAGAGAAAGATCTTCAGTACATCTGATGATGTTCTTGATGGGAGATTCAGAGGTCGACTGCATCTGAACCATCAGACTGGAGATCTCACCATCACAAACATCACAACTGAACACACTGGACTTTATCAACGAATCGTCACTACAGAAAATAAAGATACAACAAAGACATTCAATGTCACAGTTTCTGGTGAGTGTTACAGTGTCGTCTGTCTTCATCATTATATTAATAATCATTTTCAGAATCTATAAAGATATTTCAGACTGATTCATATATTTGAAATGATATTAATAGATTCAGTCAGATTATTATTTTCTTTCTAATGATCGTGTATTATGTCATTTATCTGACCGTATAATAACTATAAAACAACGTTTCTTTCCTCTATATTTACTTTTCTACATTTGATGTGTGTAATTTCTTCTTGATTAAATCTATTCTCAGATCGTATCGGTGTAAAACTGCAGATGTTGTTGCTCTTGTTTGATAAATGACTTGTTATGTTCATCATTTCTGTGTCACAAAAGCATCTGCGGCATCATCACATGTTCAATAACATGATATACTGGAGTAATATGAGGCACGAGTGTTTGTTTGTAGCCTGCTTAGCATTGTTTATTCTTATTCTCTTACGTTCATCGTTTTATCCTTTATGTAACAGATGTCAATCATTTCACTGTTCAGCATCTATAGACTCAATCAACACTCACACACACACACACACACTCTCACACACACACACACACACACTCACACACACACACACACACACACACACACACACACACACACACACACACACACACACACACACACACACACACACACACACACACACACACACACACACACACACACACACACACACACACACACACACACATTCACTCAACACTGACAAGTAAAAGCATTTATGTATTTAATGTTCATTGTATTTATTCTCTGATGTTTTCCAGCTCGTCTGCCGGTTCCTGTGATCATCAGCGACTCTTCACTGAATTCTTCATCATCTGAAAGTTCATCTAAATGTGTGTTGGTGTGTTCAGTGGTGAATGTGACACAGGCGACTCTCTCCTGGTACAAAGGAAACAGTTTATTGTCCTCCATCAGTGTGTCTGATCTCAACAGAAGTCTCTCTCTACATCTGGAGTGTGCCGATGATTCTTACAGCTGTGTGATCAACAATCCCATCAGAAACCAGACTAAACATCTCAACAATACTGAAGTCTGTCAGACGTGTTCAGGTACAGTATTGGTGTTTATGTACTGAGTTTTGTAAGATGTTCATACATGTGTCATAATAAACATGCTAACACAGATCGTTCTCATGCTCGTCAAATTAATCTAGCACATTCTGACTTCTGATGCTGTGCGATGGTTTTTGTGAGGATTGTTTATTTTATTTCCATCATCTGCTGTAACAGATCCCGTCCCACACTCATTAAACATTCACTAACTGCCTCAACAATCATGTGATGTCACTAATATCAATGCCATCGGCTCTTGCATGTGTTGTGACTGATTTCACAGAGGAAGATTTCCAGCAATCAAAACCTTCAGTTTCACTGATTCTTGTAATAAATGAACGTTACTGTACATCTTTTATATTGTTGAGCATTTTTAAGGTTTAGGTGTAGGGGTGGAGTTAGTGCTTACAAATATGAGTGTAAGACTGTAACTTAAATTATTGTGACTGTAACTAGTTTCACATGTTGTGTTTTGAATATAGTTGAAATGTGGTTAGGTTTAGCGGATCTAAAATATCAATATGATCGTAAGATGTTAATAAACTAATATATTTACAAGTATAATAAAACATATTGTGGTTTAATATGCAATAGGCCTAATATCTGAAGATTTCAAATCTGTGACAGAAACGTCTGAATGTTTTTAAGCGTTGCAGGAGCGTTTCTCACTTACAGTATAATACTGACCTGCAATCTGCATCAGATGATCAGTGAATGTATTGTGTGCTGTCGGTCAGACTGGACATGCATTTACATTAATGACCGTGTCTCTTTATTGTTCCAGGACCAGACAAAGAAAGTCCTTCACAACCCCAAAACTCGTCTCTTATAATGTGGATATCTGCTGCTGCTGCTGGAATTCTCTTCATCGCTGCAGTTTTGATGATCTTCATCTACAGAAAACACAGAATAACTGATCAAGAGGGCAAGTGTAAAACACAACTAAAAATGCAGATCTAGTGAAGATGGAGAGAATCTTTGTTGTTATTTTAACATGTCTGTCATTATTTTAAAACAGATCAAACTCGTGCAGGAGAGATCGTTTACGCTGATCCAACATTATTCAAAAGAGCACAGAAACCGGTGAGATCATTTATGATTTGTGTCTCTCTGTATCATTTCCATTAACAGCGAGTCAGATGTACAGTATTTCTGTGTATGATGATTTATCATGCACACAACAGCAGATATATTTATAAAATACTAAATGTGTTTTTATTCTCTTCTGATGACTTCATGATGGAGAGTCTCATCATTCAATGCTGGAAACACTGATTATCCCCCAATTATACTCATATTTAACTATTAAAACATCTTTATTTATATGACGATCATTTCACGTGCATGAATAGTTCCAGATGAGACTCAACAGAAGAACTTTGACATGAATCTGACATTTGTACTCAATCCCTGATTAATAAAGTCAATAATGTCCATAAAGGGAAGATAAAGGAACATATTTAGTCTATTCCCAAAAACGAACGAGTCACTGAGTCGTCTATTGTCCATATAACCATCATTCTGATCAAATAAGAAAATATCATCCATTTTTTCAATTTTTACACGAATTATATTGCTGTCTGTTTTCAGGCTCAATTTTAACCGTTACTGTTAATTGACAGATTAATTTAGACCTAATCTGCAACCCTTATTTGATTTATTTGATTTATTTTATTTGATTTATTTGATTTATTTGTAAATGTTATAAATTGTGTAGTTAATGTTGTTGCTTATTTAATTTTAATACATATAATTTAATATAAAATGAAAATCAAATACACTATTATTATAAAAATATATATTTTTAGTTTATATATAGTTATAATTATATATTTTTTGTAGCCTATTCATGGAAAGTGTCATTAAATTGAAACAAATCTACATTATCTTTTGGCTTATGAGTGCGCTTTGATCTATAAAAGCAAAAGGAAACACTTTACAATAAAGAGCCGTTAGTTAACATGAACTAACAATGAACAACACTTTTCTCATGTTTATAATACATTTATATGTATATGTTTAGAGTCAAAAACATTTGTTAAAATATAAAGTTGTATTTGTCAACATTATTTAATGCAATATGAAAAAACATGAACTAAAAATAAACAATTGCTATTTTATTAGCTAACAGTAACAAAGTTTAATAAATGCTGTAATAAATATAATGTTCATTGTTAGTTAATGATATTTAATGCATTAACTAATGTTCACAAATGGCACTTCATTGTAACGTGTTACCAAGCAATATTTGTGTTGAATAAAATTATCTTCAATCATTATTAGATGGCCAAAGATAAAGAGCAGATCAAAGAACAAACTGAAATAACAATAAGAGCCGGTTAAGGTTCAATGTGTGTTTCTGCTAAAATAAACACTGTTAAATGGTCTCACAGGAAGCTCAAACTTCAGGAGCAAAAGCTGACTGAGCTGAAAACTGTTCGGTTGATTTGACATTTGAATGTGTGAAAAAGATGGTCGGTCGGACAGACGGACACAGATAAAAAGTTGAAGTCAGAAGTTTACATACATTTAGGTTGATGTCATTTAAACTCATTTTTTAACAACTCCACAGATTTCATATTATCAAACTACAGTTTCAGCAAGTCGTTTAGACTCATGTCTGCTTTGTGCATGACAGGAGTAATTTTTCCATCAATAGTTTACAGACCGATTGTTTCACTTTTAATTGACTATAACAATTCCAGTGGGTCAGAAGTTAACTGTGCTTTTAAGAAGCTTGGAAAATTCCAGAAAATTATTTCAAGCCTTTAGACAATTATCTTCTGATATGAGGTGTACTGAATTGGAGGTGTACCTGTCGATGTATTTTGAGACCTACTGTATCTTCAAACTCAGTGTCTCTTTGCTTGACATCATGGGAAAATCAAAAGAAATCAGCCAAGATGTCACTAATTATTTTGGGACCTCCACAAGTCCGGTTCATCCTTGGGAGCAATTTCCAAACCCCTGAAGGTGCCACGTTCATCTGTACAAACAATAGTACGCAAGTATAAACACCATGTGACCACACAGTCATCACACCGCTCAGGAAGGAGACGCATTCTGTCTCCTAGAGATGAACGTAATTTTGTGCGAAAAGTGCAAATCAATCCCAGAACAACAGCAAAGGACCTTGTGAAGATGCTGGAGGAAACAGGTGGACGAGTATCTAGATCCACAGCAAAACGAGTCCTATATGGACATCACCTGAAAGGCTGCTCCGCAAGGAACAAGAAACTGCTCCAAAACCACCATAAAAAAGCCAGACTACAGTTTGCAAGTGCACATGGGGACAAAGATCTTACTTTAGGGGAAATGTCCTCTGGTCTGATCTGTTTGGCCATAATGACCATCGTTATGTTTGAAGGAAAAAGGGTGAGGCTTGCAAGCCGAAGAACACCATCCCAACAATGAAGCATGGGGGTGCAGCATCATGTTTTGGGGGTGTTTTGCTGCAGGAGGGACTGCTGCACTTCACAGAATAGATGATGACATCATGAGGAAGGAAAATGATGTGGATATATTGAAGCAACATCTCAAGACATCAGACAGGAAGTTAAAGCTCGGTCACAAATGGGTCTTCCAAATGGACAATGACCCCAAGCACACCTCCAAAGTTGTGGCAAAATGGTTTAAGGACAACAAAGTCAGTGTATTGGAGTGGCCATCACAAATCCCTGACATCAATCTGATAGAAAATTTGTGGGTAGAACTGAAAAAGCGTGTGCGAGCAAGGAGGACTACAAACCTGACTCAGTTACATCAGTTCTGTCTGAAGGAATGGGACAAAATTCCAGCAACTTATTGTGGGAAGCTTGTGGAAGGATTAAACAACTGTATGGACAGTGTACAGTGATGATCTACTATATAATACAAATTACTGATGTCTAATAATGTCAGATAGAGACCGGTTTGACCAACTAAAGCAAAACAAGCACTAACAGAGTATGATATGTCTGAAGTACAGAATAACGGTCAAAACTCTTTACGGGTAAAAGCGTTACAGCTCTGGGTGTATCTGCATGCTGAAATAGACTGTTAAACTGTTCCACAGGAAACTGGACTTCCGCAACTGCGCTGTCTGTGAGATGAAAGAGAGTAAATGCATCAGTCTAAATGTGTGTTATAGGTCACAGCTTTATTAGGAATTTAGCTTCTTAAATTGTGTGTTAAGGGTCAAATATTGTTAAACCACAAATAAGCGACTATGAGAAAGCAGCAAAATTAAGTTAAAGTAAATTAAGCTGAATTATAAAGTTCACTAAAGCTTGATATTATACTGCAGTCATTTTACAAGCTGATGATGACTAGCACACACCAAACATTTGACAGCAGAGTTTAACTACTGAAGAAACTCAAGAAAAAGAGAAAACATTAATGCAATTATTTTTTATAAAATTGATAAATAAAACAGATTACATTTATTATGAACACATTCAAAAGCAGTGGACTAAAATGGCTAAAAGAAAAATACAAACTGGCATACTTTAACTATTTATAGTCGTCCATTCCTAAGAATGCCACAAATGAAATGATCTATGAAAATGAATATGTTACCAGCTACTGGGGGTAATTACTGCAAATACTGCTAATGTTTGATAATGACTAATGAAGAACAACCGCACTTCATTTAACATCGATATTTCCCGTCACCGTCTGTCTTCACCACGTTTAAGGACTCTTATTTTGAAGTTCTCTCCTGCACTACGTTTCCCAGAAGTCACTCCCTCGTTATCCCCACCTGTATGTCATTCCCTTATTAAGTTCCAAGTGTATATATACCCTCTAGTTTTGTCAGTAGTTGTTAGTTCATGAATTGTATTGTTATGTTTGATGTTACTCCTGCGTTTGTTCCACTCCAGTGATTGTAATTAAAGATATAAAGTTCCTACTCCTGCGTCTCCTCTTGACTCCTAGGACACCAAACGTTACACCCCCATTATATCACAGATGTGTGACTTTCTTTCTTCTGCTGAACACAAATGAAGATTTTTAGAAGAATATTTCAGCTCTGTAGGATCATACAATGCAAGTGAATGGTGACCAGAACTATGAAGCTGAAGACACATTGTTGTGTGTGTTTCAACATTATGCCACAAATGCTGTCGATTGAGCTGAACTTGACTTGAACCCGGAATATTTCTTTAAGGGAATGGGAACACTGAATATTCTGGAGGACACATGTTCTATCATGACATCACATGAAGCACAAAAGACCAATGTGTCATTCTTAATAAGGACTTTAAGCAGCATGTGCGGTTACGACGTTCTGTGTTCCATTGCGTGTACGCGACATCACTCACTTCCTGATATCTAAACATTTACATGTTAAATCGGTTACAAATGACTATATATATATACATCAATAGCCTATTAATAATAATATCTAGATTTTTAGATGTATTGATATCGTACAACAGTAAACGCTCTTCTTCTGACAGTTATTAATACAAGCACCCCTTTTAAATGACATTTCTTTTCCTTAAATGATAAAATACTGTCATTATTGCTTAGTGATTTTTCCATAGCGTCCCGTCCGCTGCTGCTGTTTAAAGTCACTATTATTTTGTTTCCATTCCACATCTGTAAACTGCTTTACAACTCTCACCCAACTGTCTTTACTTCATACTCGTATCCAGACACACCTGCAGTTATATTGGTTATTATGACTAGTGCCCGGCTGATATATCGGTCAGTCAATATTATCCTTTCACAGATATATCAGTATCGGTGTATATGTTTACCGATATGTGCTGATATGAAAACTTTTTTAAGAGCATATAATGCAGAAAACAGTGCTTTAGAATTGGTGTCATTACATAGTTTTTCCAGCAGAGCGTGCTCCGACTTATTTACAGAGCTGAACTGCCGGTGGCTCTGCAGACAGGACGGAGTTGAGCAGGGAAGGTGTTAAGCGGTGTCTTCTCGGTAAGTTGCTAACTAGCTTCTGAAATACATACTGGAAAGTTAATAAACAATGACCCCATCATTTTCCTTTTTCAATATAACTAATATAATGTTAACCCTGTCCCTGACAACCATGTCACTCATGTTTATCACATCTGTTTGCTGTTAGCAGTTATAGTTTGTCAGTGCAGTCAGTAATGTAGCAGATTGAAAGGTAAACATCAGAACATCTTGTTGCAGCTCATTAGACAACGGTGCTGTGGTGGATTGTGTCTGTTGAGTGTTGATTTCACGCTACGTTGTCACTTAGTTGGTGAGACACAACGCTGGTCCATCTTTTACTCTCCGTGACAACGAGCTTATAGCTAACTAGCTAATCACATAGCTACTTTCAATGCTTGTCAGCTGAGTGGAAGTTAATGTGTAAACATGTATTCAACAAACTGTTTTATTCAGGAATCACAGTTTGGTACCCCTTCAACTAAACAATTCCAGTCAATGCATTTACAAAATGTAATATTTAAAAGTCTGGTTTTCCACTGTTGAAGTTTCCTCTGAACTTGTATAGCAGAATACGGTGTGACACCGCTGCTGCCGTTTATGTGTTGACAGGTGTAAATCAGGGCCGGGACAGAGTGTCTCTCAGCCGGGTGCAGGTTCAATCTCTCCCCCTTAGATCGGGACATTCGTGCAGCTCATAGAGGAGGCGCTGACCACACAGAGAAATGCCAGTTTCGGAGTTTGTAGTTTTAACTAAAAAACCTGCTTCTGTATTATTTTAACTTTAATAACGCATTAAATATAACTGCATTGATGATGTAACACCGGGTGTTTCCTTTAAAGACTTCCGGCTCCGCTAATTCCACAACGAGAGTGCTTTTGTATTTACTTATTGGATATTTTTGTATAATTATTACCCAATACTTTGTGATCTACATCATCTGAAGCTGTTTGGAAAGTTTAGAGTTCATCTGGACTGTGATCTGTGTAATTCCTCAGTCAGACAAATGCGCGAACTGCAGTGCAGCTCTCACACGTCATCATTACCGTTTATTGTGATCTCATGTTACGTTAAATGAGATCAAACGACTATTCGACAATAAACATTTTTTCAACTTTTTTTATTGTCGACATTGTTGATAACATCGACTAATCGTTTCAGCTCTACACCATATTCTTCATTTGAATTCTTATATTCACTCAATGAGCAATAGAGGCTGCTGCTGCTGAAGAACTACAAGACAAAGTTTGATACATGAACATGAACGGTGGTTTGCAGACAACATTGTTTTGCACGGCCGCTAGCATCTAGCGCTGCTCCTAACTAGCTTAACGTTAGCTTACCGGCCCTCTCATCGTATTCATTTGGTGCGCTGGTGAAAAAACGGCTTATTTTTGTACATTTGGTCACGTCAGTTTGAAGCGCTTTCTTTACTTTAATCTTGCCTTCTCAGCGCCGACTTTGCGCTTTCTATTGTCCATTTTAGCCTCCATCAACCACCACCACTGACCTAAGTTTACAAGTGATGTTTTTTTTTTTTTAAACAAGGTGCCGCTGTCGGGGGAGTCAAAAGATAATTACGTCATTAGCCTGCAGGCTGCACTCTGTGAGTAATAAATAAAAAGAGTGGGGCTGAGGTAAAATAGAAAATTAAAAAGAGTGGGCAGCTGTGAGTGCAGTATCCATATTTCAACCCAGTGCCAGGACAACACCGGCCCTCACGGCCAAAAAAACAGACCGAATTCTCCCGGTGCTCCCGATTAACCAATCCGGGCCTGGTGTAAATGCTTCTTGTGTTACAACCTGCCAATAATTGACTGGCACTATTAATATAGTCAGTATTTGACTGATACAGTATTTGACTGATACTGATACTGATACTTGACGGGGCGGGGTCGGAATATCGCGCGCCCGGTCCCCAATCGGCCTGATGAGGCACGCGAGGGATAAAGGCGGCCGGTGACGATGGTTCGAGAGAGAGAGGATTACGGGCATGTCCGTCATGTGTGTGTGTTTATGTTTGTGCTTTTGGTTGGAGTTTAATTAAATTATCATGTTGACAAGCCGGTTCTCGCCTCCTCCTTGCCCATCCTTTAACTGTGTTACATTGTATTTGTATTTATTCTTTGTTTTCTCAGTGTTCATTTCTAGAATCTGTTGAGTGTTTAATATTGATGTCAAATATTCTTTGATAAAAATATTTGTGCTTCTGAGTACATTTGCATAGTCATATCAGTGCAAAATCGGTGAACAATCCACATAGAAAATGTCTGTTTTCATTTCAGCTCAAAAATATATCTAAAAAAAAAAACGATATCGGCCACCATATCGATAATCTGTGATTTTCCCCCAACTAAAATCAGTATTGGTATCGGTCTCAAAAATCCCATATCTGTCAGGCTGTAATTATTACTGTATATTGGTACTTCTGAAGAGATCTAGTTGGTTTTAGGTGAGAACAGACTAAAATATTACTCCTTTTTCCCTGTACATCTGGCCATTGCAGTCTCAAGGCACAATCACGATTTCAAGCTTGATTACACTTCCTAGTGTTTGACGCATGTGCAGAGCGCTACATGGTGCTAAAGGAAGAGTAATCGAGCTTGAAATCATGATCGCCAAGAAGACTGCTGTCAAGATGTACAGTAAAAAAGGTTATATTTTGGTCTGTTCTCACCCAAAACCAATTGGATCACTTCGTAAGACAATGATTCAACCACTGGAGTCTTATGGATTACTTTTATGTTGATTTTATGTGATATTTGGACATCTGAGTTCTGGCCACCATTCACTAGCATTCTACTGACCCGTGACCACACTCACAAACACAAGAATAAATGTGTTAAATTTGGTCACGTCAGTCCTTTACCAGCTTTACCAGCCTTATTTCTCAATTCTAATTCTTGATGAGCATGGCCTATTGAACCCCATGAGTTGGTTTAATTAATAATTACAATGATTAGATCTATTGTATTTTAATATTAGAGCAGTCTTTCATGGCCTTTGATCAAGTTTCCCCCTCTGGCTTTCATTATCTGCCAAACTAGTGGAGATCTTGATAAGAAATAAATGACATTAAATTTGATGACAGTTGTTAAGTGTCTTAAGAGAACTGAAAGTGACATGTTCGATGTTTTTCTACTCAAACAGTGTCAAGTCCAGGGAAGTGCACAGACATTTTGGGGGGGCTCAAGTGGAAAAAAAGGGAACTTCTCATAATTATTTATTTAAAAAACAAAACATTAAATATATTCACACAACTCTGACTTCCTTACCAATGAATTTGAATTCCCTCACACTCACACAATTGTTTCATACAGATTTCTACAGAATAATCAGTTCATACAGAGATCGTGGTCTTCTTTAGTATTCAATAGTTTATCACAAGAGCAACAGCAGCAAAGGAAACCACAATGTGCATGTTTTCTATGATACTAGTTTCAAGTATATATTTAGAATAAATGACTGCACCAAGGAGAGGGAAATAGTTTTAATAATAATTTGTTTATTTTACACAAGGCAATAAATCGTTTTAATTATTTTTGTGTTATTGGAATACATAACACTTCAAAAATCTTCATTAAGTACAGTACATTAGCCTGTATGACCACCATGATATATTGCCTCAGCTAAACTTTATATAACTTATTACAATAGCTAGTATGTATTAGCATTAGTAGCATGTTAGCAAGACACAAGTTAACTATATTTGTCTTTTGGTTAATTAGCAGTAAAGTCGAGGCACTGGTAGTTTAGTCTTTTGTTCATCACCACTCACCTCCACACAAGCCTAGAAAAACATGACTGGGAGCTGGGAGGGGCTGCTGCCTGTCTGTCTGCCTGTCTGTCTGTCTGCCTGTCTGTGTATCATGTGCTGATGTGTGCTGCACTGCTGCGCAGAGGTAGGGAGCACATCGGACAAAGTCTCATCTCACAACCTGATATTTAGATTTTTTATTCAATAAATATATTTGTTTGACAGGGAAGCTGTGCGCAAACAGGAATATATATATCATTTATTTAAAAAAATATATGTCTATGTGTGCATGTGCCTGTCCTCATATATAACATCCTTATTAAACTGCATTTCCCCTTCTGTCAAGTGACACAAGGGATCTTCCTTGGATGCCGAGTCATACCTCTGGTCGCGCTGCTTGGGTTGATGCATATGAGACCACTACAGCACTGGCTACAGACTCGAGTCCCGAGATGGGCATGGCGCCACGACACACACCGTGTGACAATCACCCCTTCCTGCCGTCAGACTTTCAACCCTTGGACAGACCTCTGCTTTCTGTGGACCGGAGTCCCCCTGCAGCAGGTGTCCAGACGTGTCGTGGTAACCACAGACGCCTCTCAACAGGGTTGGGGCGTTGTGTGCAACTGGCGCGCTACTGCTGGCCCCTGGAAAGGACCCCGGCAGCGGTGCCACATCAATTGCCTAGAGTTGATGGCTGTAATTCATGCCGTACGGAAGTTTCTCCCACTAATCCGAGGCAAGCATGTCTTGATCCGTTCAGACAGGTAGCGTACATAAATTGCCTGGGCGGCGTGCGCTCACGTCATATGGCACAACTCGCCTGCCATCTCCTCCTTTGGAGCCAGCCGTGACTCAAGTCGCTGCTCACCACTCACATCCCTGGCAACCGCAACATGCTGTCACGACAGCTTTCGCCCAGCGGAGAGTGGAGGCTCCACCCCAGGTGGTCCAGCTGATATGGGACTGCTTTGGCAAGGCAACTCCCAAGACAACTCCCAATGCCTGCTATGGTACTCCCTGACAGGAGCCCCTCTCGGGACAGACGCGCTGGCACACAGCTGGCCCCGAGGCCTGCGCAAGTATGCATTTCCCCCAGTGAGCCTTCTTGCATCGGTGCTGTGCAAGATCAGGGAGGACGAGACACAGGTCATCCTGGTGGCCCCCTACTGGCCCACCCACAACAGGTTCTCGGTTCTCACACTTCTCGCGACAGTCCCTCCCTTGAAAATTACCCAGAGGAAGGACCTTCTTTCTCAGGGATGTGGCAGCCTCTGGCATCCACACCCAGACCTCTGGCCCCTGGATGGGATGTGGAAGATCTAGTGTATCTACCTCCTGCTGTCGCAGACACGATCAACCAAGCCAGAGCTCCCTCCACCAAGCAAATCGACGTCCTAAAGTGGGGCGAATTGGTGTTCTTCCCGAGCCGAAGACCCGCAGAGATGCGGAGTTCAGTCAGTGCTTCTATTCCTGCAGGAGAGGCTGGAGGGGAGGCTGTACACCTCCATATTGAAAGTGTATGTAGTTGCTATCACAGCCCACCATGTTTCAGGGACCAGGTAGTGAACCTGCAAGTGCTGCCTCGGAAGGAGGCAAACCCAGCCCTTTTGTTGCTGTGTCCGGTGCGTGCTTTGCATACCTATTTGGACCGCACGCAGAGCTTTAGATGTTCTGAGCAGCTCTTTGTCTGCTTTGGCGGATGGCGGAAAGGGAAAGCCATCTAAACAGAGGTTAGCCCACTGGGCCGTTGACACTATTGCCTTAGCCTATCACACCCAGGCTATGCCCGCCCCCTTGTGGGTTCGAGCACACTCTACTAGAAGTGTGGCATCCTCGTGGGCACGGAGCCATGGCACCTCCCTAGTAGACATCTGCAGAGCAGCGGGCTGGGCAACACCCAATACCTTTGCCAGGTTTTACAATCTGAGGGTTGAGTCGGTCTCGTCCCGTGTTTTGTCAGGTCCGAGCCGGTAGAACTAGTAACTCTACACAACCGAGCGGGTGTTCCGCTTGCGCCCTTCAACAAGTTGATCCAGTGCGCCTTCTGTCCCAGGTCAGCCACTGAGCGTCGCTGCCTGGATGTTTCTCCTCCCTAGCCCTCTGGCTCTGCTGAATTCGCAGCCGGACCCACTACGAGTCTCGAATGCTCTGTACTGGGGTCGGGCTCCACGGGCATAGTTCCCTCTTCAGGTTAACTCCCCGTGATGTATTTCCTGCGGTACGGTCCCCCTTGTCAGCGGACCCACACTTCCCCTGGGCAGCCCTGCTGCCCCGGCCGCCGTGCTTGTAGCGTTAGGCTGGACCTACCACTGCGCCATATCCCACGTTTGGCTTCATAACCCTCGTGGTGTATTTGCCACACAGTACCTCCCCCTAAAACTGGGCAGGGCGTGGCCTCCGCATGGTCTTTCCCTCCTGAAAGAATAGGAAATTCGCAGACCGGACATCTACCTTGCCTCCGGCCTCACCTACAGCCCCGGCACACCAGCGCTGACGAGTTCTGAAGATGGCCCCTTAGGCCTCTTCCTCAGTCTCTAAATGCTAGGCATGTAACACCTTTTTCACCCCTCAGGGGTGTGGGAAACCTAAGGTTTATATGCAAAAAAATAAAAAAGAGTTGGGGAGGGCTACATGTAGCCGGTACAGGTGCCTCTAGCATGCAATAGCCTGCTGTGCACCTGTTTCGACAGTCACGTAACACGGTCAGTGCGTGGCGCTCTTTTATGGACCCCTTGTGTCACTTCATCCAACACAATGTCGAGTGAGTGACAGAAGGGGAAAGTCATGGTTACTGTCGTAACCTCCGTTCCCTGAGGGAGGGAACGAGACGTTGTGTCCTTCCTGCCACAGCACTAGACCTAGCACTGTAAATGGCCATGCTTCATTTTCGGCTCCTCAGTACAAAATCCTGACAGGCATTCACTGCCCCGCTTCCCTTTATACCTGTATGTCAGGGGCGGGGCATGCAAATTCTGTCTGCCAACTTGACATTGGCCTTTTCTCAGGTTCAGAGGTATGATTCAGCATCCAAGGAAGACCCCTTGTGTCAATTAATCCGACACAACGTCTCATTAACCATGACGGTTTCTTTAGTGGAATAACTGTGTGTTCATAATAAATCAGAGAAATCAACACATTTCTTTGTCCAGTGATTTGGACTGAATGTAAAGCAGAATCAGGGAGCTGTCACAGACACTGTTTACTCTTCATTTGAGCAATGGATCTGGTCCGTGTGAATTTAGACTGTTTGATTTTTAATCGGAAAAGAAATCAGCAGAAACGAGAAAACAACACGTTTATTCCATTTTCCAAAAAAAGATTTGGGGCCCGATAAATTTAAACCCCAGTAAGCCTGTGTGTTTATATGGTCCTGCATGTGGCACAAACTATACTAGTCAGGGCAGAGTATAGGGGTCTGTGCCAGGGTGCCAGCTTTCTTCCGTGTGGGGATGGGTATGGCATTCTACACGTGGCACAGACTAAATTGGTGGAGAATAATAAAATTGTTAAAAGATCAACACAACTGGTGAGAACTTTTAGTCAGGAAATTATAGAAAGATTAATTCAAGGATTATGAAAATAAGTTTTATTGTAGGTCTGGTAACAATAATAAAGCGCAACAGTCACCGCCCACTTTTACAGCCGTCTGTGTTCCGGAAGTATTTCCCCCATTCATTTCCTCGTAGACTTTTAATAAAATCCTTCATAAAAGAGTTGCGAGTCATGAACCAAACCAGGAGAATCACAACAATACAAACTTTGTTTTGAGGCAAAAAAGTATTTGAAAATCGGAGATAAAGACATCGAGGTACAAGGACTTATCGTGCTTCAAGAGGGCATGAACTTCAATCCCATGATGCATTGCGAATGATGTCTTTGAATAAAAAAACAATAGGAATATATAAAACTATTGATTTTAGGTTGTTGATTATAAGTATAGAAACAATATATTTTACTTTTATTGTCAAATATCCCGAAATGTACAAATATATAAGCAGTTTAAGGGTGAAAGGAGGCCGACTCGATTACATCATTCACAGTGCGTCACGATTCTCTGATTGGTGGATATTTCTCTGCTGTATCATGGGTAATGTAGTTGTTTACCATGGAAACAGTTTTTAAACAATGAAGTTGAGATAACGCAGACGGATGTCTTCATCAGAAGCAGATATCATCCATGAATAACCTCAGAGCTCATGGTGGATCTGTCTTTAAAGTTTTATACGTTATATTTGAAAATCATTTTGTCTATGGGATAAATGAATGGGAGTTTTACTTCCGGAACCAGACTGTTGCGCTCTATTGCAGTAACTATGGTATTTTTGGTAGAAAACATTGGTTGCCATGGTAAATGGTTCGTAGAGTACAGGACTGCTGTTTTCTTGTTGTTTTGCTGATTGCTCTGAATAACTCTCTGCTGTACGGTTGTGCGTGCTCTGTCTTGTCTGTCTGCATGAGAAAAGGGACGTGTGGCATGAGAGTGCGACAACAGTGTCAGTTGAGTCATTCACACTCAATGCCCTCATACATGTGTGAATAACAGTTTCAACAGAAAAGATCAATAAAGTAAATGATCTAAACATCGAACCCCTCTCACTTAAATGATCAAACAAGCATTCAGTGGACATTAACTCTCTGATATTTGTTTTGTGGTAAACTTTTCATTGTTTGCATAATGAGAGATAGCATATGTGCAATAAATATGGATGAGCACATAGCTGAAGGGGCGGAGATACCAAGTCTCAAAAATACAGAAGTGTCAGGAACTGAACGCTTTTTTATCAAGTTTTTTTTTCTTTCACAGATGCTTTGAAATGTGACCTTTGCATCTACATAAAGACACATGTTAGACCAACAATATTCCCTCAAATGTCCTACAGAGTTGTTTCAACAAACAATTTCATATTGAACAATGTTGCTGATATGAGAGTTCCCAGTATGCATTGCAACATGAATAAATGATGCGGTTAGTGTTTTAGTCTTATTTATTTATTCTTGATGACTTTATTTATGCTGTTTTTTGTTACCGCTGTGAGTTAATAGTTGTGTGGTGATGTTAGGTCTTTTAACTATCTTCCCTGAGGTCCACTTATAATGTCAGTAAAGTTGGTTTTGGTTTGTTTTTTGCACAATTTTGTAACATATAATAATTTTCCACCCTATCTCTGGCCCTGTTAATCATCAGGCATAATGGTATTGAATAGGATCCTTGCATAAGTCCCAGGTCTGTTGAGGTGTTGCAGGAGATAAAGCAGTCCTATGTTGACCCGCCACACATCCTTCTCACAGATCATGAGTGCAGATTGAGTAGCAGGAGGGTGGAGGAGGGGGGTTCCAGGAGGTGTTGGGGTGTGTATGTGAAATGAAGATAAGAGTGGGGGAGGGGTGTGAATCTCGTCTTTTTAATGCTGCAGTAAAACACATTCAGTTCATCAGCCATTAGTTGACCCTCTACAGAGTGAGGGGGAGGTGTCATATACAGTACTTAATAATGCTTTTTTGGCCTTTCCACACAGATGCAAGATTGTTGGCCTGGTTGTACAATATTTTATAACCACTAATTTAAGCAACCTCTTTGACATGACTATGCTGTCCGAGTTTTCCTGTAAATCATGATTTATCGTTATTGAATGATAGAACTGTCCTAGTAGGAATGCGCATGTCCTCACAGAAACGTATACATGATGTTAAAATATATGTGAGCTCGTCCAGGTCTGTGGCTGCAGCCTCAAAAACACTCCAATCAGAGCAGTCAAAGCAGGCTTGAAGTTCCAGCTCTACATCATGGGTTTGACTCTTTACAGTCGTTACTACAGGCTTAGCTGATTTTTGTTTCTGCTTGTAGGTCAGGAGAATATGAACCAGAAAATGATCAGAGAGTCCTAAAGCTGCACATGGGACAGAACGATATGCATCCTTTACAGTGGTGTAGTAGTGGTTCTGTTTATTTCTGTCTCTGGTGGGGCATGTGATGTGTTGTTTGTATTTTGGCAGTTCATGGGTGTGGTTAGCTTTATTAAAATCTCCCAAAATAATAATACCTTTATCCAGGTGTTGTTGCACTGTGTCTGTGATGTGATCAGCCAGCTGTTGCAACGCTGTGTTCACGCATGCTTGTTGCAGGACATAAACACTTGAGAATGAACGAGGAAAACACCTGCGGCGAGTAGAAAGGCTTACAGTTGATGAAAAGCACTTCTAAATTAGGACAGCACATTTTCTTCAATGCTGTTACATCTGTACACCAACTTTCATTGATATAAAAGCATGTTCCACCACCTATCCTTTTCCCAGATAACTCCGTGATGCGATTTGCTCTGAACAGCCGGATGTTCAGCAGATGAAACATGCTGTCCGGGATGGCTTCACTCAGCCAGGTTTCGGGTGAAGCACAGGGCAACGGAGTTAGAAAAAGTCCTTATTTGTTTGAGTGAGCGGAAGCAGTTCGCCCAGTTTGTTGGTGAAGGAACGGACATTCGGCAGATGAATACTCAGTAGCGGAGTCCTAAAGCCACGATGACGAAGCTTCACAAGCGCGCTGGCTCTCTTCCCTCTCGTGCGTCTTTTGGATCTCTTGTAGAGCACCTCTGCACCTCCAAAACATCAGAATAATCAAACAACAGCAAGAAATGATAATAATATAATCTGCCGAATATTCTCAGCGGGTCATCCCTGGTGAAACTGATCGGGAAAGTGTGACAAAAAACATGACAAACAAACAAAAGTAACAAAAACGCTAGAGAGCTCCACACCAAAGCAGCCATCTGCGGCACCATCTTAAAGAGTTCTAATATTTAGGCAATTAAGGCATCTTTCTCTTTATCATTAAACATTAAATGCATACTGTTGCACGAATTCTGTCGCTTATATGAATTTAAACCATCAGATTTATACACAGCCAGTGTAAACTGCATCTTATCTTTGTGTTTGGAAGTGTTTTGTAAATCAGATGCCATTCTCTGTAGTCCTTCAAATAAACTGTGAGACGGCGATTCCCTGAGCGCGCACTCGAGTGTCTGTTCTCTGACACAAATCCAATCGATCAATTAATGTTTTCTGAAGCTAATCGATAGGTTGGTGTAAGAAACAAATTGATTATTAAAAACGTATTAACTTTAAAAAAATTGCTTCCTGCCAGCAGTCGATGCATCAGTGATATAAGCGCAATGCTGCGTTCACGCGAGAAGTTGGAAGCACGTGTTTTGTACAGAGGAACAAACGTCACGTGAGAGTTAGTTCATTTCTAACTCTAAGATTCAGAAGACATGAATTGATCGACTGTGTGGATTGATTACTTTTATGCTGTCTAAATATGACAGTTGGACCGTCAAACAGACAGCAGACTAATGGCACCCGTTTACTTATATTATAAGGACCTACAGAGCTCAAATATTTTCTAAGAGTCTTAATTTGTGTTCTGCTGCTGAAAATAGACAGTCATACACATCTGGGATGGCATCAGGGTAAGTGAATAATGAGAGAATTTTAATTTTTGGGTGAACTATTCCTTTAAATCCATTTGTAGGACTTGGCTAAATCAGATTAAAACATACAAGTAGGGTTGTAGAATTCGTACGATTTGTAGACGTGCTTCAATGTACATTTTTTCAATATTGAGCATCACATCACCAGTTTCATGGCAGTAGGAGGATGATTCATTTATTTGTTCCTAAAAGGTCAACAACAATAATAACAGCACATGTGATGTGTATATCTGTGTTTGTGTGTTTTCTTACAGATAGTTCATCAGGAGGATGATGTGGTGTACGCGGGTGTTGCTGTGAGACATTGATCAAACTCTCTGAGATTCAATTTCCTCATTTATAATGTTCTGATCACTGAAAATATGACTCTGTTCAGCAGTAATACTGTATTAAAGAGTCATTTAAAGTGGTGAGATGATTGGGGGCTTTAATGTTCATGTGTGATTTGAGCAGTGGTGGGTAGAGTAGCCAAAAACTGTACTCAAGTAAAAGTACAATTACTTCAAAAACATAATTACTCAAGTAGAAGTAAAAGTCCTAACACAAATAATTACTTGAGTAAGAATAAGAAAGTATCCAATTAAATGAGTACTCAAGCAGTCAAATTACATAATAGAACATGTACAGGGAGGCTGTGGCTCAGAGCAGGTAGAGCAGGTTGGCCACTAATCGCAGGATTGGTCCTTGGGCAAGACACTGAACTCCAAAGTTGTTCCCAATGGCAGACTAGCGCCTTGTGAGTGTGAATGTGTCACAGTGTAAAGTACTTTGAATACCATTAAGGTTAAAAAGGGGCTATATAAGTGCAGAACATTACACAACCCCTGTCTTTTATACCCGTATGTCTGGGGACGGGACATGCAAATTCTGTTCGCCAATTTGGCATTGGCCTTTTTCATATTCAGAGGTATCCGAGGCTCCTGAAAGAAGCCCCTTGTGTCACTACAATTGACACAACGTCTCGTTCCCTCCATCAGGAAATGGGGGTTACACTAGTAAGCTAGACGTTCTGTACAGCAGTACCATAACTCTCCGAGTACACAACCTACGTAGGGCACCAACCCTGATCGTGGAACAATTGCTGTGTCTGAAACCTCCCCCTATCCACTATATAGTGCACTATTTTGAGTTTTCGCTATTTTGTAGGAGTGTTTGAATTCTGAGTGAGCCAATTGTTCCCTACTTTTGTTCACTCATTCTTACACACTATGCACTCTGATTTCAAGTGTACATTTCAAGTACACTCGATGATGGTTAATTTCCCACAATCCACCACGGGAAAGACGTACAAGCTAGGAGTTTACTGCTTCCTTCACTCCTGCAATGTTTTATTTCATGCTGAATTTATTAAATAACTTTTTGACAAATCATTACTGGATTAAAATAACATAATAACATATTGAGAGACAAAACATACAGATACATTTTAAAATGTACTCTTTATACTCTTTATATTAACACACTCTATATATTAAAAATGATATATACATTTCGCTGTGCACGCGCAGAAATGCTGTCTGTTCGCGCTCAAGTTGTTGATCACATGGATTTATACAGTTAATCCACCGGAAGTAGCTGCAATAGTTTCCAGTACCCCCGCGAGGGCGCGGAGTATGTGCATAAATACTGCTTAATGCATAAATACAGCTTTGTTCTGCACTGATTTAAAAATGTACACGTAAAAACTGATGTCATAAGAGCCCAGTTACAGAATCACCCTGACGCCACAAATTGAAATTTACTTGATTGAGAGTAAAAAGTACCCACTTTTAAACCTACTCTAAAAGTAAATTTCTCCCAAAAAAGTTACTCAAGTAAATGTATCCGATTAAATATAACGTGTTACTACCCACCTCTGGATTTGAGTATACTGAAATGTAAAACAGAGTTGATCATGTGGCATTAATGAATTTATATAAAGGGGCTTGTGACAAACATGTTCTGTTGATTACCTTTTTTAACCATATACTGTCTTTTCTTTACGTCTTAATTTTGTAAACTTCAGTCATGATATTAATGCTGGTGTAATAGTGTTAATTTAGTGTTTATCTTAGTGTCAATGCTACTAAACTGATTGATATCCAACCTTTTAGAACAAAAAAAAATATAAAATAACACTTGTCAATATCATATAGACCTCTGAGAACAATTTGGCCATCCCCAAAAACACAATTTATGCTTGCAGCAAAGCACACCTGCATTTTTACATGCTGACCAAATAAATGCAGTCTTTCACCTCTCAGCTCATAGAAAACATTTTGTTTGAGCATTTATTTTAAAAGCATTTCGCACTCAGATGATGACACGGGAAACGTGTCAAGTTATTGCAATGACATGCAGATATGGTAAGATATTATTTAACAGAGACGGGCCACTTCTATTACTACTGATTTGAATGTTCTTGGATTGTAATCTTGACCAACCGTTAAGGATATTTCGGTCTTTCTCTGTTCAAGTAGATAGGAGCTGCACTGACATGACTGGAAATAACCTCCTGAAGAACGTTAAAGATGACAAACAGTGAACTGACTTGCTAGAAACACTTTAGCTGTGTCCCAAATGACACACTATACACTATGCACTTTAAAATGTACTATGCACTCAGCCATGTAGTGTATGAGTTTCCAAAGTGTAGTATCATCCCAGATGGAACACATAAACATTTTTTATTACACTAAAGTGTTCGCCGTTTAATGGAGCAATATGTAACATTGACATCAAGCGTTTAAAATGAGTACTGCAGTCCAAATTCAAAATTTTGGAGAGACTTGCCTCCCCCGCCCCCTCCTCCCTCAGACTCAAAGCTCATGCAGGTGGACAAGTTGAGGACACGCAACAGGAACAAGCAAACTGACGATGGCAAGAGACGAACCTTACACTGTAAGTAGATCAGCTAATGTATACGTTGGCAATGTTTTTATTGTTTGCAAATTATAAGTCAGCTCATGTAGATTTTTTATAACTCTGTCAGTGTTAGCTAGATGTATTGCTTGCTTCCATGGCTGCAGTGTGCTGTGTTTAACTGCTAACTTGTTTCAAATTTGGCAACCCGGGGTATTGGGAAATGGGCAGGATCACACATAAATTCCAGCCCGGAACGGACATTTCAAGGTAGAATATATGAAGCATTGTTTTCAGAGAAGCCAATATTTCAACTTAGCATGTTTCCTAAATCTCTGATAACATATTATGATAATTTTATGCTTTAGAACAGGAAATATATTACATATTGCACCTTTAACAGCTGCCGGAAGTGATGTTTTAAACCCAAGCATCGTGTTGCCGCTAGCTTTAGCGCGCTGTCCACCCTCAGTTCAAAACATATATCTCAATCACGGGCGTAATTTCCTATGGGGACAGGGGGGACATGTCCCCCCCACTTTTCAAAATCCCGTTCGTGTCCCCCCCCCCACTTTCAAATTCGTTTGTTATTATTTTTTTTAACCGCGCGCCGTCATCGCCACGGAGGAGCAGGACCGAGCAGAATACAGACATCCTGCCTGTCTCTGTCAGTGCGCGCGTCTGCGTGCCTGTACGTGGACGCGCGCATTGACAGAGACAGGCAGGAACGTCTCGTGCACACTCTTAATAGTGTAACTGTAAGCGCACTGAAAGTTCTACTGAGCAGCCGGTATCGCAGTAGTCAGTCATGAAACGCCAGCAACAGGTTTTAATATCTTCATGGATGAAAAAAAAAGAAAGGAGATGTGAGTTGGTTGATTCAGTAAATTAGATCAGGTCAGGGTAATTTTTATTTTGTCTACACCTGTTGATACTAACATTGACTGAGCTAACGTTAACATACATTGTTGCTAGGTAACTTCAAACTGTTAGCTAAACATATAATGTTGCCTAGCCCTAGAACATTCTGTGTACCATGAAAACGAGTCCACTTTAAACCGCAGCGTTTTCTGTCAGCAATGTATGACAAGCAGACTCTGGCTGCTAGTTTAATGTTATTCTCAACTCAACTCATTATACTCAGATGCAGAAATATTTTTTAAAGTCTTAATAATAAATGTTTTTCTAAACTTGAGCTATTGTTGTTCACTTACAATATTTGTTCATTTAAAATGTAAGTTAATTTTAAAAAATATCTGCCGACATTCGCAATCCAGCAAACTACGGAAGCGTATTGCATTCACTTGAGAAAAAAAAAATGTACTCTGTTTTTCTGAATTAACGACTTAATTATCTCAGAATTACGAGATAATTTTTCATTAAAAAAAATATTTTGTTCTGTTTTTCTGAATTAATGAGATCCCTCAAAATCCTGCCAGGAGCTCTATTTTAGCTGGATTGCATGGAAGTAAACATGTCCCGCCTTTCAAGTTTAATCCGGTTTTATTTTACTTTGAGTCGTCTGAGACTTGGATGCGCATGAATTTATAGAGATATATTTTAAACTTGGCCTTCAATACAAAGACATTACTGTCTATGACATTTGTAATACTGTCATGGCTGAGACACTTGATCTTCCAAAGGACACTAATCAAGCAATAGACTTGTACTTGTACTTGCATTTAACACGAGAACTACCGGAATTCTATAACTACTAGAATGGCCATAGTGATCATTCTGACCGTTAGACTGTACCAAATGTCATGTCATATTTACATTCGAAACTTCTATTGAGGTTTTAGAATGAAGCTTCTAATGTCTGTCGTCATATTTTATGGCGTCATCACCCTAAAAATGTATTGAATAAAATAGAATGGATTAAATGGAGCGCCAAGCGAACGCAGATAGTCCTACATAATACGATCTTTTTTTGTAATATATAATAGTGCTAGACTACTATACACATACATAGGCCTATATATATTATATATTAGCTGCTAGACTGCCCCGGAGGAAGGTGCGTGCCTCGCTTTGTGTACAGCAAGTTTTTTCCACCACAGTGAAAATGGTTTTGAAAGTCTAAACGCCAACAAACATGGATTGAGGCGGAATATTTCGTTAGATAAAAACATGTTGTGAATTTTGGAAATTATTACATCTATCCTTTTTCAAAACATGTTGACTTTTGGACTTTACAACGCTCTGGATTTACTGGAAATTGGAAACAATCCTATGCAGCCACCACTGGAATCAAAATCCATGAATAAATGAATCTGTTATATTAATAATAAACACCAGGACACGAAATTTTAATTCTAATGAATGTGAAAATGTATTAGTTCATCGACAACCACAGAACTTGCTATTGTAGCTAATTACAGATACAAATTTGATTATTTATATTAAATTATTCTCCTAAAAGGGGCCCCTTTTTTGTTCAAGTGAGCCCACTTTTAGGAGAATTCGTTCATAATGATTTTATAGCATATTATTTTCATTATAGTTTTACAGCATGATATTTTTGCTCACAGTAAAACAAATATTGCTTTCTAAATCAGTTTTCCCACAGTTTAGCGAATGTTCATATTCTTCATTAACTGTTTTGGCCATTTTGGGTTTGGCCTGTGTGTGTTTCATACATGTCTAAGGTTTTTACTATGCATTGAAATACACTTTGGTGATGTTTTTATAAGCTATTGTATTGATTTGTTTTTATTTTACAAAGAGAATAATTTAATATAAATAATCAAATTTGTATCTGTAATTAATATAATAGCAAGTTCTGTGGTTGTCGAAGAACTATTACATTTTCACATTAGCTCCCATAGAGCTCCTGGCAGGATTTTGAGGGATCTCATTAATTCAGAAAAACAGAACAAAATATTTTTTTTTAATGAAAAATGATCTCATAATTCTGAGATAATTAAGTCGTTAATTCAGAAAAACAAAGCAAAAACTTTTTTTTCCATGAAAAATTATCTCGTAATTCTGAGATAATTAAGTCGTTAATTCAGAAAAACAGAGTAGATTTCTTTTTCTCAAGTGAATGCAATACGCTTCCGTAGCAAACAGCCGCTGACTGTCCGACGGTAACAAGGTTGTGCTGTTTAGGATCCCGCCTCATGAGGAGAAATGAAAACAAATGAGCGCAGCACACAGAAATTATAGTTAGTATATGGAGAGATGGGATTGAATTGATAGATGGAGGACACTAAAAAAATCTCTTTATATTAAAGTTAAATGTTTGTTTTTATGTTTTGTGAGATTGTATTTCAATTTTTCATCTTGTGTAACAAATAATCTTGTGTACCTGCGGTTTGGTGGATGTGTCTCTGACTAATGTCAGATTAAACGTTTAGTTTGAAATAAAAGTTTGTTTTGTTAAAAATTTTTGACTTTATAAAATGATTCTCTCAAGTCTTGGCTATTAAACAATAAATAAGGTAAGACATATTTTTCTTATATATATATAGTTTAGTAGCCTATTATTCTTTTTGGCAAAATTTATCATTATAAACAACTTTATATCCATTTCCTGGATTTTGTATCGCCATAGTCCCTAAATGTAGCCTATATGTAAATGGAGGAAATGGGATTCAAATAGAAAACATTTTTCGATCGAGAACATCATTGTGTCCCCCCCACTTCTCAAACCAAAGTTACACCCTTGATCTCAATAATACAACCCCAATTCCGAAAATGTTGGGACAATATAAAAACAAAAAGTAGTGATTTTGCTAAATTCAAAGCACTACAACTACACATTATTTGTTTTTCCTTGTGAATTTCATTGTTTTTTGAAAATGTACAGTAATTTCAAATCAGATTTTTGCAACACGCTCCATAAAATGTTGGGAGAGTCGAGTGTTTACCACTGTGAAACATCACCATTTCTTCTAATAACACTTATTAAGCATTTGTAATGCAGGGACATCCCTGGAAAAGATGGTGCTGGATGGCCATTTATCCCAATTTGTAGCATTATCGTGCACAAACTTACAAATCATGTTCTTAAGGGTTTAATTAAATTGCACCACCAGGCCATCTGTCTGCGGATGGTAAACACTGGTGCGAATCAATTTAATACCCAATAGTTCCTAAAGATTGTGTAATGTACATGACATAAAAGTTGTGCCCTGGTCGGAGAGGATTTCTTTTGGAATCCCTCTCGGGAGATTATTTTGAAGAGTTCCTCTGCAACACTACGAGCTGAAATGTTGCTCAGAGGCACTGCTTCCGGATATTGAGTTGCATAATCCACTAGGACTAATACAAAGTGATGTCCGCGTGCTGACCGCTCTAATGGCCAGATGAGGTCTATGCCAATTCTTTCGAAGGGGACCTCGATTAGCGGAAGAGGGCACAATGGTGAACCATTGAACCCTCATGAACCATTTTCAAAGGATCTCAACTCTCCACTCTCATATAGGTCACTGAGCATATTAACCTCCCTCACAATCCACTCTGTCCAGAAGAAAGGGAATTAATACATAACTTTGGCTTCAGACATATGCTCGAAGCAACATTTAAATAAATGTCTGAATTATATTCTCTGGACATTTTTTTCCATACTTCAAATGTGAGATAACATGGTGTAGCTTAACTTCTCCAGTTATTTTGATAGAAAGGCTTTACAATGGCGAAATGGGGCAAGAACTTCCTGTTCAGTACATAACTGGGAGGGGCTCTCTCAGGTGGGATCGAACAATTAAAGAACTCTCTAACTCTCTCATCGCACCACCGTCTGTCATCGGCCTTTATCCCTCTCGGAGGCTTAATTTGCCTGATAAGGGACCGTGTGTGTATGATCACCACCTGGCCATGCCCTCTGCCCTGCCACAGTAGTAGTATAAATTCAATTACAGAGCTCTCTTATTAGAATTGTAACTAGTAAGAATTGAATTGTAGGGCTCGGTAATAGTACATTTTTAAGATATTGGAAATATACAGGTTTGGAAATGCTTTTATTGGATGGGTTAAGTTAATTTATAGACACCAGGTAGCGGCGGTACAAAGAAATGGATTCATTCCAGACTATTTTACTCAGGATAGGGGCACCCGACAGGGTTGTCCTCTTTCCCCATTATTGTTCTGTCTTGCCTTGGAACCATTATCTGCCGCTATAAGTAGGGAAGATGATTTTCCAGGGGTGGTGTCGGGAGGTATGGCGCATAAGCTTTTGCTTTACGCTGATTATATTTTATTATTCGTCTCTGACCCCACTAGATCTATGCCTTGCCTCCACATAATTATTAATTCCTTTTCTAAGTTCTCAGGATACAGAGTCAATTGGTCTAAATCCAAAGCAACCAGAACACCCCACCGCGTCCCCAGCGACTCGTGGGGTCACTCCTCTGCCCCTGGCTGCGGCCCTACCGCTCCAGATGGTTGGGGAGGCACTTCCTTCCTCCCCTCATGGATGGCGGTCTTCTTTCGACCCCTCCGCTTTCCCTGCATCCTTTCCCCGCATTCCCTGCGTTCCCCATGTCCGGGCGGTCGGTCTACTCCGTCCCCCTGCGGATGACATTGGCGCTCCCCTGGGTGGATGGCAGTGTGTATTAAGACTCAAGCTATGGAAAATTATGTGGAGGAGGCATATACTTCAGGCTTCATACACCCTTCCATGTCCCCTGCTGCAGCAGGATTCTTCTTTGAGGAGAAAAAGGATGGCGGCCTGAGACCCTGCATTGACTGCCGTGGCCTCAATTCAGTTATGGTCAAGTATATATTTCCACTGCCTTTAGTTCCTTCTACCCTGAAACAACTGCGTTAGGCTAAAAGTTAGACCAAATTAGACCTCCAAAGCACATACAACCTCATCCGAATCAGAGAAGGAGATCATTGATAAAAGGCCTCTCATCATAAGGGGCACTATAACTATCAGGTCATGCCATATGGCCTTGCCAACTCACCAGCTGTATTCCAGTCATTCATAAACACATTTTCTGTGACCTCCTAAACTAGTGTGTCATCGCCTACATACTCAACATCCGTTTTTACTCACAAACCAGCACACAGCACATTCAGCATGTGAAGACGTTACTAACTCAACTACAAGAGAACCAATTGTATGTTAAAGCAGAGAAATCACCAGTAATACTTTCCTAGGACACAATATCAGTCACCAAGGGGTGGAGATGGATGTGTCAAAGATCAAGGCAGTAAGAGAATTGCCACTTCCCATGACTATCAAAGAATTACAAAGATTCCTAGGCTTTGCAAACTTCTACAGACGGTTAAATAGAAACTATAGTATCAGCGCAGCCCCGTTGACTTCCCTCCTGAAAGGTAAACCCAAGAAGTTGCAATGGACTGATTCAAACAGCATTTGAAAAGCTCAAGACCAAGTTCACCACAGACCCTATTCTCAAACACCCTGACCCTAACCTTCCATTCATTACAGAAGTTGATGCTTCTGACTGTGGAATAGGAGCTGTTCACTCACAAAGACAGCATGTATCCATGTGTTTTCTTTTCCAGGACGCTGACCACTGCAGAACGGAACTATGATGTGGGCAACAAGGAGCTTCTCTCCATCAAAGCGGCATTAGAAGAGTGGAGACACTGGCTGGAGGAGGTGGATCACTCATTCCATGTAATAACAGACCACAATAATTTAGAGTATATTAAGTGAGAAACGTCTGAAACCAAGACAAGCACGATGATTATTATTCTTCACAAGATTTCAGTTCACAGTCACGTATCGACCCGGCAGCAAAGCAAATGCCCTCTCTAGGAGGTATGACCCTTCACACGTCCCTAGTCACCGAGACTCAATTCTACCACCATCAGCCATTATCGCCCCCATCCGATGGGACATCATGGAAGAGATTCAGCATGAACAACAAACATATTCAACCCCACCAGCATCTCATCCAACTAAACAATACGTACCACGTACTCTTAGACAACGCATTACCCAATAGGTCTATATGTCTACATTACACCCAGGTATCTAATGCACTATACTGGTAGTACGTAATTCATTCTGGTGGCCATATTTAACTCAAGATGCTTGAATTTCTCAAGTCCTGCTCCATCTGTGCACAGTCAAAACCCCCCAGAGAACTCCCCACTGTAATACTTGAACCACTCCCCATTCTTCAGAGACCCTGGTCCCATCTATCTATGGATTTGGTCACGGATCTCCCTAGTTCTAATGGTTTCACAACTGTGTTGTTACTATAGACAGATTTTCAAAGTCATGGAAACTGCTAATGCCTTGTTTCACCAAGTTTTCAGAGTTTACGGAATTCCAGAAGACATGTGTCAGACCGGGGTCCTCAGTTTACTTCACGAGTATGGTAGGCATTCTGCAAACAGCTAGACATTAACATCAGACTCACTTCAGGCTACCACCCACAGGCTAATGGACAGGCGGAGAGACTCAATCAGTTGACTTTTTCAAATTTGTTGAATCACTTGATGCATGCATCAATTCTCCTCATTGAAAAACAGTTTTAAATCACATTTGACATTTGCCGTTAAAATAAACCATAATTGTTGCATACTTCAACAGCTTTATTAAGATATGTTAGGAATGTATGTAATGTATGTATTCATTTATCAAGTTTCAACAACAGAACAGCAGTGCGTAATGCAGTAGTGCTAAAGGTGAAAGGATACTTCGGCTGTTCGCGTTGCTGATCTCTCTGTTAACAGTATGCGTGACGCTAATTTTGTCATCAGCACAGTCTGCGAAACCATTTGGCCATGGTTTGGTTGGTTCACTGTAAATCATTGAAAACCATGTTAACGTTTGGGGATTGCCCACTGTACTGGTATTTTTAAGTTATCGAACGTCTCAGGGCTTCGTTCAGAGAGCACAGAGTCATCAATGAATCCAGGGCGTGCTGAGTGACAAACCAAATTGGCTTAGTTGCTAGGGAGGGTAGAGTCACATGGGGTAACCTCCTCGTAGTCACTATAATGTGTGTTTCTTGCTCTCGGTGGGGCACATGGTGAGTTGTGCGTGAATGTAGTGGAGAATAGCATGGACTTCCACACGCGCTATGTCTCCATATTAAGGCGCTCAACAAGTCACGTGATAAAATGTATGGATTGACAGTCTCAGATGCAGAGGCAACTGATTCGTCCTCCACCATCCAGATTGAGGCGATTGACTTTGTCACCACGAGGATTTAGGGAAAAAAACTGGAGAAAACAATGTTATAATAGGAAATGTTGTTCAAATGATACAGACAGATTACTTTTTGAAATTGAAATTTTTAATAATTAGGCTAAACAACCAATTGAACATACAAGTACAAGTATAGCTGCTTTACCACCAGGCTAATTAGCACACACATTAACACATGCTCCAGAATAAACACCAGTTTAACATTTAACATTACTGTCATTACTTCAATCTAAACATTAAAAGTGTCAAAAAATTAGATCGATTTACTATTGAAAGGTGATAAATGAAATAATTGATAATCTCTGTATCAGATGGAAGTGTGAATCTGTAAATGTGCTTGAACAAAGTTAACTACTTAACTGTTATGCATGTTCCGTTGCATAACACGCATTGTGATACACTGTCCAAATAAGTCTACAGTGTGAAGAATTCACAACATTAACCTTAAGTGACTTATGAATTATTCAGTTGCACACATTTGTTTTAGCAAACCAATAATCTGTCTGAATTACTGTTCCCTGTCTGTTGCTCACTTGACGTTGTGTCGATGTAGACACAGGGGGTCGAACTTGGGAGCCCCAATAACCTGTGATATTTGAGAAAAGGCCAATGAGAATTGGCAAGTGGAATTTGCATGCCACTCCCCTGGACATTTGGGAATAAAAGGAGACAGCTTGCATCCACTTATTCAGATTTGTTCTTTGGAGCCAATCAGTGTAGAGCTTCCACTGGCATTCCATTCCCAATGAAGAGTGGGGAAGAGTCTGGCTTTTAAATATATGGCGCATTTACAGTGGGTTCTCTTTCCTCACACAGATTAGTGTAGAGAATGTCACTGGGCGCTTCAGCCGCCACATTAAAAGTGTAATTTTCTCTAAAAATAGTGAAGCACTTACAGAGAGCATCATTTTAAAGATGCCTCTCCATCTATGTGCAGGTGCATGACTAGATATCGAAGTCGTGGAGGGCACCTTTTACTGCCCTGTCCCATTTCATGAGTTCTTCCTCTCTTACTACCCTCAATGGTGGGGTGGCCAGGGGGTACATGAAGGTTCCTCGGGTGGAGCAGGCGATTACGGTGCACCTGTGCTGGCAAAATGCCGCCATCATCAAAATCCACATCATCCTTGACGGCCAAGGCTTACAAATCTTGACCCGGGATTGATGCAGGAGCTGCACTCTGCAATCGCCTTAGCTCTGCGGGCAACGAAGGTCACAGCGCGGACTCTTTGGCAGACGATGTCCACTATGGTTGTCCAGGAGCACCACCTGTGGCTCAACCTTGCAGAGATGAGGGATGCCGGCAAGGTTCACTTTCTTGACAACACCCATCTCTCAAAGTGGCCTGTTTGGTGACACTGTCAAGGACTTTGCCCAGCAGGTCTTGACAGTCAAGAAGCAGACAGAGGCAATCCAGCACATCCTGCCCCGGCGTGATTCCTCTGCCACCTACAGGCCGGCGAGTTCCCATACCAGTCTGCTTGTCTCCGAGGGCAGTTCCCGCAGGAAGTTGATGCCCCCACTCCCTCGGTCTGGGGACAAGAACCCCAGGAGGGCTTCGAAGCATCCCTGAGATGGGTGACCAAGGGTTAAGGAGACCCGCTGTCAACCAGGAGGTGGTACACAGACCACTCCATCCCCCAGTGGAGGCTCAATTAAAGCTCTATCTACAGTAACTACAAGATCTGATAAAAATAAATCAGAATAAGGCCCGGGTGATCTACAGTATACACTGTAGCAAGGGTCAAATTCAACATAGTTTTTTTATTTATATCTGACGGTGTCACATTAAGCATTATTAGTTCAAAAGACTTACATTTATATCCTGTCCTTTGAGTAAAACCAAAAACTTCACTAAATTGTAGCAACACATCCTCCTCGACCCTTCAGATGAGTCTCATGTTTATAACAATAACATGGGGGAGTAGATTCATTTAAACTAATATATTAATCCAGTTTAAACCAGGTTTCAGTCAAACAGAGCACATCCAATCTATGATCTGTAATCATTTAATTAACAATTAGTGCTTTGGTAGAAATATATCTACTGTTTAGTAGCCCTATTTTTATATGATGTTTATCTTTAACTTGTTTGTTTTGTTCAGGTTTGACCTTAATCTAATTTTTTCTAAATTATTTAGTGAGGGTATTGTGTTTGGTAGTTCGGGGAACAGACACAGTCTCTATCTGATATCTAGGTGATACTGTCTCTATGAGTTGTAGTTTATGTGACCTGTGTGATGTCTCAAGGCAGCTAGCAGATGTTCTGTTTAACCAGTTTGTCTGCTTCCTGACCTGGGCCCCAGCCAAATTACTAGAGAGGAGAGCGGCACCTTCCCTGGAGGGATGGAGTCCGTCTCTCTTTAGCAGGTCAGGTCTACCCCAAAAACTCTTCCAACTGTCTATAAATCCTATGCTATTCTCCAGACACCAATCAGACATCCAGCCGTTCAGTGACACTAATCTACTGTAAACCTCATCACCACGACAAGCAGGGAGGGGATCAGAGTATATTACAGTGTCTGACATCGTTTTTACAAATTCACACACCTCTTCAACATTATCTTTAGTGATCTCCGACTGGCGAAGCCGGACATCGTTAGTGCCGACATGAATAACAATTTTAGAAAATCTACGTTTAGCATTAGCCAGAACTTGTAAATTTGATTTGATGTCAGACGCTCTGTCACACGACATGCATTTAACAATGGTGGCTCAATTCTCTATTTCCACATTCCTTACAATAGAATCAACAATAACAAGGGCTCTTTCAACATGTTTCTCAGCGGGTGTATCACTGAGTGGGGAGAATCGATTGGAAACCCTAACAGGAACGCTTTGCTGAGCGAGTATGTCGCCGAGACGTCACTCAAACACCCTGCTGCAGGGGCTCTACAGCCGGAACCAAAGTGTGTATGTTGCTCTCTGTACTACTTGCATATGTAACAGTATATACCGGCTTCTCTTTCTCGCTGTCCTCCACTAGCATTCAGATGCGTGTCTCTAACTCATTAACCTTCTCCGTCAGCCTGACTAATTCCTTACATTTATCACATGTGAATCCCTCGCTGCTGATGGAGGAGGCTATTGTAAACATGTGACAAGAATAAGAATAAGCAGCGTAAGCAGGCTACAAACACAAACACCTGTGCAGCGTGCTATCAGCAACAGGAAGTCCAGTGATGTCAGCTCAGTTGCCATTCAACACTAAAGCAGCAAGTGCGCAATACAGCAATCAACTATACATTCTCCCTTACTTAAGCTGAGATAGGAGAAAATTAGCTTTAAATCGCTTGTCTTAATTGCTAAATTAGCCTATGGAAAACAGCCAATCTTGAATGGCATTTCAGAATGCTGCTTTCTGCAAAACATTAGCAGTTGACTATGGCTTCAGGAATCTGGAAACATCTAAACATTGAACTAAGTGGTGACTTTGGAGCTTGCAACTTTTTATGGTTGGTGAACTATGCTGATGGGAATCGCACCTCTGACCGACTCGATTTGTGTAATAAGTTCATTTGTCACTAGAACTATTTCTCTCCATTAGAAAAATATCAGATTTTTGTCTGATACTTAAAGCTGTCAACACCTTCTCATGTTCTCATGAGTGGTGTGGTGGTGGCGTAGTGGTTAAAGCACAGGGCTGTTAATCAGTAGGTCACAGGTTCTAACCCCACGGCCACCACCATTGTGTCCTTGAGCAATGGACACAATGCACACTTAACTCCAGGTTGTTCCGGGGGGATTGTCCCTGTAATAATTGCACTGTAAGTCGCTTTGGATAAAAGCATATGTAAAATGTAAATGTCTTTTCTTTAGATTGGAAAGATCTCTTTATCCTTGAACCAACCACACGCATGCAATAATAAACACAATGTTAGGAAGCAAAACTTAACAGAACAAACAACATTAATTTGGGTCACTCACTGACTGAATTAAACTCAAACCACAACAGGTTTCACTTTGACTCAAAACTGAGCTGATAAAATGTTACACATAATGTTATGTTCAGTGGAAGCACAATTCATACTTTCTTGAGAAAAATGCACTTATGTTTTCTGGAATACAATGCATTAAAATGAGACTTCAGTTCAGAGATAAAATCATTTTCAAGCACTAAAATTCCAGCATATGTCCATTTGTTTCTTCACTGGTGGAAGGGTTTTGACAGTAAGTTTATTGTGATTAAGTAGAATTCAGAAGCTGTCTTGTGTAGAGGGGAAGTCAAACCGCAAGATTCATGTTAGCAGAAACAGAAACCCTTATACCCATATAGTACATGCTCACACATTTATGCAGAACTCAGCTTGCATTCACACATTTATTTTATTTTCGTGTCTATGGGCGAGGTCAGTATTGGTTCTTTTTTGCAACTCATATCACACCGAATAAACATTTATCACTTTGAGTGTTTAAGTCGTCCATGATAGCTCAAATCACGTGTCTTGTTGAGATGTATGCCCTAACTTTACTAAGAGATCACACTTACCATTTTTACCAGGTGGAAAATAAAATGGGCAGAAGAATTCCCCTAGACCTACACTGAAGAAAGGATTTATGCTTTCTATTCACAGGTGTTTTGGCCCCATCAGGAAACAACAAACAGAATCAATCACTCTTATCAAAGGCATTAGATGAGATTATTTGTAGGTCAATAAATGAGGAAACTCGAGGGGTTAATGATGGCACATTCTTGTACAGAGTCTTGATAAGTGACAATCAAACATGGTGTTATTAAGTACTGAAGAAATAACTTGACTAAAGTTTAAACATATATTCAGAGCTTGTGTTATTGTTTCCTCTCTTCACTGTTCACACTGACTGAACGTTTTGTGAATTTGTGTTCCTGTAGGCCACTTACTGTACAGCTGCTTTACAGTGACGATTTCAGCCGATGCACCCCGACCAGAAACACTTTATATTGAAGATTAGATGATGTATTAATTGACTGCTAGTATTCAAAACATCGTTTTGGCCTTGTCATGAGATTCTGAACTCTTTATTTTTAGTTGCTCCATGCCATGTTATAGCCAAGCTCCAGACTGCTCCATGCCATGTCATAAGCCTGCCTCTATTCCATGGTCCAGGCCCGCCTCTGCTCCACAGTCCAGCGCTCACCCCTGCTACATCAAGTCATCACTTATTTTACAGGCAAATGCTAGTTTGAACTTTTGCATCTGGTTTACCTCAGTTGTACACTGGTGTCTAACTGCAGGGGATACTGTTTGTGCTCCCCCTGGTGACTAAACATGGAACAGCTCTTCTCTACAACGTCAATTTACAATGCCAATTTTAAAGCTGATATACCAAAAACAACTTCCTTATAATTCAAATACAAAATAAAATGTCTTAAGAATATCTCTCTCTCTCTCTCTCACTCTCTCTGTCTCTTGCTCACTCACACAATCTCTCTCTCAATTAAATTTTTCAATTTTAAAGTACTTTATTGGCATGATTGTGTTTACATACAAAATTGCCACAAAATTACTGGCAAAGCATTAATACACCAAACAGATACTGACAAGACAAACAATAATGATAAAATAGAATTAAAAGAATATGCCAGGTAATTAATAAAATAAAAACTATAATAACAATATACACTATACAATATGAAATAAAATAAGTGTATAACATGACTAAAAGGTCCTTATCACAGTCTATGATGCCTTTTTTTACGTTTAAGCCAAACATGTGTTGAGTCTGTTTTCATGATTGATAGGTTGTTTTTTTAAAGTCTCCTTGTACCAAATGATGACCCCACCAGAGTCTCTTCCGTGTCTCACGTTACAGTTTCCGCATCTCTCTCTCTGAATGAAATGTGTACAGTGCGGTTGTGCTGTCGTCCTCTCGTCTGTATCACTGAGTATAAAGAATGATGGATACAATGTTTCAAATTTTGGGGAAATTACCCATTAATTACCGCAACAGGCCATACTTGGTAATTGCCGCTGAGTATTTATTTGTTCCGGGGGTGATTCGGTTACATTCGGTTGATAACTTTAAAATGATGCGCAAACTGTCCATGACGGCAACAGCGTTTCCTGTGGAAAGGGAAATAAACACAGAGAGTATTTTCCTTAATGTACTTCAGTCACGGTACTTTTATTTTCTCATGTTCATAATGTCCTGTTAAATGCTTATTTTATATTGTATATTGTATAGTGTATATTGTTATTATAGTTTTTATTTTATTCATTACAAAATCGCAAATTATATGGTTTAGAATGTTTGTGGTGCCAGGTGTAGACAGAATGTCAGAGATCTACCTGGCTAACTATTAGACCATTAAAATATCTTTCCTTTTGAGCATGAAAAATGCCATCACTGGGTCGATTTTATTACAGGCTCTGTCACTTTCCCTTTCTGCTTGCAGACTCTTCTCGGTTTCTTTATTTTAAAAATGATTGATTCCCCAGAGGGTTGCCTTTTGGAACGATCCATGGTTAATGTTACTCATTTGTTGTGGCTACAAGCTTTCAGCTTAAAACTACTTCCACACCTATCACAGCACATGTGCTGTAGTAGCTAGCTGGACCTTCCTTTCTTTATTTACAGACATTATGCAAACATGTATGGATGACTGATGGAAGAATGTAATTGCCCACCAAATCCGTCCCGACAGCTCTAAAATATAAATCAATATAAAGGCTTACCGTAGTGCAAGGCAAAAACATGGTTTGGAAGACGGACTGTTGGTGTACTTGCTTATTTTTTTATTATTTTATTATTTCTAACAAAACAATCTTGGATAGTGTAGATTTAAGTATAGTAATGAAGTACACTGCTTTTCTGCTTCAGCCACTAGTTTGAGTTTTAAGTTTTGCTCTAGAACTGTCGAATTGCTTACATGGACAACTCTGGATGATGCCTTTTCATTTGACACAAGATCTGACTAGATACACTGAAACTCTTCCCACGTGGAAGACCGTTTCTGCAGGCTTCTCTCCAATGTGGACCCTCTCATGGGTTAAGTTTCACGATAAAGTCAATCTCTTGTCACAGTGTGAACACTTGTAAGGTTTTTCCTCCAGTGTGGATTCTCATGTGGACCTCAACATTTGTTTTACTTGTGAAACTCTTTCCTACGGAGCCCCCGAAGTGACCTGTGCAAAAAAAAATCTAAGAGAATTTCGCGTGCGCACGAGAAACTATCGCGTGCGCACGAGAAACTTTCGCGTGCGCACGAGAAACTATCGCGTGCGCACGAGATACTTCGCGTGCGCACGAGAAACTATCGCGTGCGCACGAGAACTTCGCGTCGCGCACGAGAAACTATCGCGTGCGCACGAGAAACTATGGCGTGCGCACGAGATACTTCGCGTGCGCACGAGATACTTCGCGTGCGCACGAGAACTATCGCGTGCGCACGAGAACTTCGCGTGCGCACGAGAACTATCGCGTGCGCACGAGATACTTCGCGTGCGCACGAGAAACTATCGCGTCGCGCACGAGATACTTCGCGTGCGCACGCGTTACAGTTTCGGTGTGTGTATAGCTCTTTTCCGATTGCGTCATTGCCATCATTCATTTACTCAAAGATACTGAGAGCATGGATGCGCATGAATTTATAGAGATATATTTTAAACTTGGCCTTCAATACAAAGACATTACTGTCTATGACATTTGTAATACTGTCATGGCTGAGACACGCTTTGATCTGCCAAAGGACACTAATCAAGCAATAGACTTGTACTTGTACTTGCATTTAACACGAGAACTACCGGAATTATATAACTAGCCTACTAGAATGGCCATAGTGGTCATTCTGACCGTTAGACTGTACCAAATGTCATGTCATATTTACATTCGAAACTTCTATTGAGGTTTTAGAATGAAGCTTCTAATGTCTGTCGTCATATTTTATATCGTCATCACCCTAAAAATGTATTGAATAAAATAGAATAATATGGATCAAATGGAGCGCCAAGCTGACGCAGATAGTCCTACATAATACTGATCTTTTTTTGTAATATATAATAGTGCTAGACTATACACATACATAGGCCTATATATATTATATATTAGCTGCTAGACTGCCCGGAAGGTGCGTGCCTCGCTTTGTGTACAGCAAGTTTTTTTCCACCACAGTGAAAAGGGTTTTGAAAGTCTAAACGCCAACAAACATGGATTGAGGCGGAATATTTCGTTAGATAAAAACATGTTGTGAATTTTGGAAATTATTACATCTATCCTTTTTCAAAACATGTTGACTTTTGGACTTTACAACGCTCTGGATTTATTGGAAATTGGAAACAATCCTATGCAGCCGCCACTGGAATCAAAATCCATGAATAAATGAATCTGTTATATTAATAATAAACACCAGGACACGAAATTTTAATTCTAATGAATGTGAAAATGTATTAGTTCATCGACAACCACAGAACTTGCTATTGTAGCTGATTACAGATACAAATTTGATTATTTATATTAAATTATTCTCCTAAAATGGGGCCCCCTTTTTTGTTCAAGTGAGCCCACTTTTAGGAGAATTCGTTCATAATGATTTTACAGCATAATATTTTCATTATAGTTTTACAGCATGATATTTTTGCTCACAGTAAAACAAATATTGCTTTCTAAATCAGTTTTCCCACAGTTTAGCTAATGTTCATATTCTTCATTAACTGTTTTGGCCATTTTGGGTTTGGCCTATATGTGATTCATACATGTCTAAGGTTTTTACTATGCATTGAAATACACATTGCTGATGTTTTTATAAGCTATTGCATTGATTTGTTTTTATTTTACAAAGAAAATAATAGAATATAAATAATCAAATTTGTATCAATCAGCTACAATAGCAAGTTCTGTGGTTGTCGATGAACTAATACATTTTCACATTCATTAGAATTAAAATTTCGTGTCCTGGTGTTTATTATTAATATAACAGATTCATTTATTCATGGATTTGATTCCAGTGAAAAAACTTGCTGTAAAGCGAGGCACGCACCTTCCTCCGGGGCAGTCTAGCAGCTAATATATAATATATATAGGCCTATGTTTGTGTATAGTCTAGCACTATTATATATTACAAAAAAAGATCGTATTATGTAGGACTATCTGCGTTCAGCTTGGCGCTCCATTTGATCCATATTATTCTATTTTATTCAATACATTTTTAGGGTGATGACGATATAAAATATGACGACAGACATTAGAAGCTTCATTCTAAAACCTCAATAGAAGTTTCGAATGTAAATATGACATGACATTTGGTACAGTCTAACGGTCAGAATGACCACTATGGCCATTCTAGTAGGCTAGTTATATAATTCCGGTAGTTCTCGTGTTAAATGCAAGTACAAGTACAAGTCTATTGCTTGATTAGTGTCCTTTGGCAGATCAAAGCGTGTCTCAGCCATGACAGTATTACAAATGTCATAGACAGTAATGTCTTTGTATTGAAGGCCAAGTTTAAAATATATCTCTATAAATTCATGCGCATCCATGCTCTCAGTATCTTTGAGTAAATGAATGATGGCAATGACGCAATCGGAAAAGAGCTATACACACACCGGAAACTGTAACGCGTGCGCACGCGAAAGTATCTCGTGCGCACGCGATAGTTTCTCGTGCGCACGCGAAAGTATCTCGTGCGCACGCGATAGTTTCTCGTGCGCACGCGAAAGTTTCTCGTGCGCACGCGATAGTTTCTCGTGCGCACGCGAAAGTATCTCGTGCGCACGCCATAGTTTCTCGTGCGCACGCGAAAGTATCTCGTGCGCACGCGAAATTCTCTTAGATTTTTTTTTTGCACAGGTCACTTCGGGGGCTCCGTACTTTCCACACTGAGGGAAGGTGAAAGATCTTTTGGCTCATGATGGGAGTTCCTTCTGGTGTCTCTTCTGCTTCATTCAGTTATTCACTGTTTTCTTTCAGATCCATCAGGTCTAAAATTAACAAATGATATGATAAAAAATCATATGAGGACAAAGATGACAGAAAAGTGAAACCC